>NC_057795.1:494710391-494797891 GCF_018294505.1 Triticum aestivum | reverse complement strand
TAGAACTAGTTTATTTTTAGTAAATGCTTAGTTGAACTAGTTGAATTAATAGAACTAGTTTATTTTTAGCAAGAAAATTTAGGTATATGAGATTATTTGAACTAATTAAAATTTAGGTATATGAGATTGTTTGAATTAATATAACTAGTTTATTTTTAGTAAGTGCTTAGTTGAATTAGTTGAATTAGTAAGTGTTTAATGTTTCGCCTATATGAACATAGGAAATGTCGTCTGACGACGGAAAAAATTTCATTATGTGCGAATACTGTGAAGACCAGCGCGGCCAGTGCGACAGAAATTTCCTTGTTGATGATAGGCGATTCAGCATCAAGCTGGATGAGACCTTCGAATTCGATACAGTAAGTCACAACGACAAGTGTCTGTTTTCGTAATTAAGCATGACTTATATATATGCTTCATTTGTCTGACTTATAATTTTTAATTTTCACTATTGTACTAGCGCATCCCCTATCATGCAAGAATTTTTGTCTTGGATAAGATAGGTTTCAATGATATGGAAACTATGGAGGTAAAGAGAGTTTACCTGAAAACTGAGCATGGTTATACTTTCAACGTCAAAGTATACAATGCACACACGTACACCTATTTTGAATACAAAACTTGGCAAGCACTATGCAAGACTTATGCATTTGAGCCTGGTATGGTTATCACCTTTGATATTCGTCCGAAAGATGATATTGAAGGTAATAGAGACATATGGGTCGATGTGCAGACGCCTCCAATTCTACCATTATGTGAGTTCTTCTCAACTATATTTTTGTCTTTGATATTGCTTATTCAAAAATAATTGACAACTAATTTATATTGACAGCTTATCTCCATTCAACCAAACATATCCGGCGCTTGGTAGACAGGACCTACTACTGTCCCGGAGCTGAATTAAACTGCGAGGAGGTCATTGTGTTTCATGGCTTGAGGATCTTCATACTGTCAAGACAAATTTTCTTCCTGCACTTAGAAATGTTAGTACTCAAAATGTGTGATCAATAGTGATGGTATTGAACTACGGTTACATCTATTTAGGAATGATGGTGAGATTTTTACTATTTGTCCTCAGTGCATCTTTTGCATACATAATTTTTTTGCTAAACTTTCATTGCTAAGTATATTAATTAAGTACTATACAATGTTCTTCAACAGGGACTCTCGATGATAGTTGTGCCTCAGGGGATCGAGACTAAAGGTCGCATGTCAATTGTTAGCTTACGCCCAAGATATCCTGCATTGCACATTAATGCATTCAGGATTTCTAGAAGCGATGAATGCTTAATAGTGAAAGATTGGAGGAAAATTGTTAATGATCGCAGAGAAGTACTAGGGGGCAGCAATGAGAAGCGCAACCCACGATTAGGAGACAGGTTCATCTGCATGCTCCAGTATGATGAATCAGGAGAGCTATACATGTTCTATGCTATTTTACCAGAGAGAGAGTAGCTAGCAGGAATGATTTAGCATGCTACTCTTAGTACTTGTCTTTTCATGTCCATGTTCTTCGTTCTGAACTTAATCTCAAAGAGTGATTTGCTTTTGTGGTGTTATATATGAACGCTTATAATATCATGACAATCATGTTGAACTCGATGGTATTTTTGTTTCTGGTACAAGTGAATGTTTCTTATTTAAGCTATTGTTGGTGATGATTTGATAGCGGTAATGACTATGATGATTAAATAGTGATAATGACGACTACGATAATTTTTAGCTAGCTAGCTCTAGAGTATGTTGATGATATGATGCAAGAGTTTTTATATTAATAATATGATGATATGATGAATAATTATTATATCATTTAATGAAAGAAACCACATATTAGTTTCAGCTGGATGGATCCTACCTAAGTGACCAACTATATATATGCCATATCCATATATATTATACTTGATCACCTAATTAGGTGATCAAGTATATAATATCGATATGGCATATATATATATATATATATATATATATATATATATATATACACTTGATCACTTAGCTATAGCTAGCTAGATCCTCCAGTCAAAACTAATCCGCGGTACTTTCACCTAATGATTTAACAACTCATTATAATGTAAAACAATCACTAAATTAAATTGAAAACACAAAACTAAAGCAAAAATTAAAAAAAAACACCCAAACATTTAGTACCGGTTGGTGTTACCAATCGGTACTAAAGCCCTACACGCACCCGGGCCTGGCTCGTGCCACATGTTCGCACTTTAACGCCGGTTCATGACGAACCGGTACTAGAGGGGGGGGGACCTTTAGTCCCCACTTTTTAGTGCCAGTTGGAGAACCGACACTAAAAGCCGTTACGAACCGGCACTAAAGGCCGGTTCTGCACTAGTGTTCCTGCAGCTCCTGAATTTAGCTACGAATTATGTCATAATTTTCCTATGACTTATGCCTGAATTCTGTGCTCGTGGGAATGTTGTTGTTGGAAAGTTTTGTTGTATTCTGTGATGTAAAAAATAAATAATGCTAAAACATAGGATGTCTTGTTGTTAATTTTTTTTGCGGCGTCTTCACCGCCGGCCGTATGCTGCATCGGCGACTGGCTGCGGCAGCACAGGAGTGCATGTTGCCGCCGGCCATACGGTGCATAGGTTGCGGCAGCAGAGGACACAAGGCCATCGAGGGCGCATGACGCGGAGGCATGGGATGTCGCCGTGCTATGCTTTGCTCTGTTCGTGCTCGTGAAGTGTTGAGCTCTCTTTTTGGTTTCAGTTAGGTGCTTTTAGTTCAATTAGGCTACTGTCAGATAGAGTGCTTTTAGTTTCAGTTAGTTCAATATATAAAAGGGGACTTTTCTGCAAATATTGCTGGGGTGTGGATGGGACTATGACCAATGTGGCATCCAATGTGGCAATTGCGGACCCGATTTGTGTACAAGTGAACCCGCAAAGCATGTTTAGTGACTGGTTTGTCTTAATTTTTAAGTTTTTTATATGAAATTATACCCGCAGCGCAAGTTGGTGTACTGTAGATGTATTATAACGTCAGGACGGGCATCATCGCGCCAAGGCGCGACATCGATCTAGTCTATATGGATGTATGATGCGTCAATGCTGGCGAGAAACGGGCCCATGACATGGCTCTTGATCGGCTCCTCTAGAAGTGCAGACTTTGTCCGTTGGATGTTAATGTAAGGGCATAGAATAAAATTGACTGGAACTTAACTAAATTTCACACACCTGCTGTATAGGTGCTCCCAACTTTCATGGTACTATCTTCGTCCTAATTTATTGATCCACTTAATATGTTGTGCCAAATATTAATCATAAATTTAATTAACAAAATATTAATGCATGTCATAAAAAATAGTATCATCGGAACCTATGTTCAAATACGAATCCAGTAATACAATTTTTGATAAAATGCATTAATATTTTGTCAATTAAATCTATGATTAAATTTTGGCACAAAATACGAAGAAGATCAATAAAGAACGGAGTAGTATCAGCTACTCGATCCCTTCCCATAATTGCTTCCGCTTCGTCTCTCACGTCAGCTCTGTCCTAGCCATCACCTTATCCTTCCTCCACCTCACGCACCCATGAATCTCACATCTCGAACATGGGCAACACCGAGGTCGATGCTCCCAACACTGGCGGAGCTAGACAAGATGTTTTTTTTGGGGGGGGGGGGGGGGGGGGGCTAAGCAGAATATAATGATGTTTGGAGGGGCCAGAAAATTATATTATCTTAATCTAACCCCTCTCAAAACAAATCCCTGTGTATTTTTATTAAGGCTGGGGGGCCATGGCACCTGCAGGAAGCAACATAGCTCCGCCGCTGGCTCCCAACCCGCTCGCCTCACTCTAGGCTCAATCCCAAGCAATCCAGAACTTCAAGTCCATCATACCGGTCGCCCTCGAGCTCACCACAACAAACTTCACCAAGTGGCGCACGTTCTTCCGCATTGTCATCACCTAGTACAAGCTCGTGGATCATCTCGACATGGAGGTCCCTCCCGCCAATGACGAAGAACGGCTCCGCCTCGACGCCATCGTCCTTCACCGCCTGTAAGGCTCCATCTCCTTCGACATCCTCGACTCGGTGATGGAAGGGGAGACTATAGCGGTCTGGACGAGCATCATCGCCCTCTCTCACGACTACCAAAAGGCACACACCATATACCTTGGCAAAGAATTCTGCAACCTCCAGCATGGCGACTGCTCTATTACCGACTACTGCCACAAGCAGAAGACGGTGGTGGACACCCCCCGTCACCGACGAACAACTCGTCCACAACACCCTCAAAGGGCTTGACGAGGACTATGAGCACATCACTACATTTGTTCCCTTGTTGCCACTTGGCCTTAATTAGTTCATGTAAGCTTGAGCACGGACACGCATGCATACACATGTGCACATATGAACATGTATTGAAATATATTTCTGCCTCTTTTTATCAGTTCAGACTTTTGGATAAGTTGACTGGAGCATTAATTTAATATGGTACTACAGTCAGGAAGTCTTGTGTTCAAAATCTTGCCAACATAGTACTAAAAAACGATTCTACGGCCTAAATAAATCTCACATCTAATGAGTAAATAAGCCTAGACATGAGGGAGAGTGTTGCAATATATTGTCCGTCTCTCTCCAATAGTTCAGACTTTTGGATGAGTTGATTGAAGCATGAATCCAATAACACACGCACTAATTGTTTTAGTGCAATCGACGCAATTACCACTGCGTGAGAATGAGATAGCAAACATGCTTACACGATGGGTCGATCACGTATGGATGAGCACAAGGTACATAGGTAGCAGCACTAGCTTGAGTAGTACATGTATCATATAGATCGTGCCTCTGGTAGTCTAGCTGTCGCTGATCGTAGATGTGATATTAATTGAGAGGCCATGACGATCGACTATGTAGTAGTCTTGATTGACCGTGGAGATGGCGGTTGTATCATGGGCACTTGTGGCGGCCGTCGTGCGTGGTCATGTGGGCGTAGCAGGGGCAGACGTCCTCGTTGCCGGCGGTGCCGGGCGGCACGCAGTTGCATCGCCGGCAGCACGTGTTGCACGCCCTGTTGCACAGATTCGGTCGACTCGACTTGCTGCACCGGTACGAGCACGCGCCGCCGCAATCTGCAAATCAGCGTATAGAAGGATACGTATATATCAGTCTGGCGCATGCATGCCCGTCGATCAAGTCTGACTAGCAAATGAGTCACCCATGAATGCGTGCGTGGGCTTACCGACGGCGTGAGCTTGTCCAGTCGGGGCGGTGGTCTGCGGAAGACGAAAATGAATAGGAACCGAGTTTAGCTAGGCAACCAAACATAGCATGCATGTGCTCTGGAAGAACCTAACGCCATGGATCAGGTAATCACCTCGACAAGGAGCAGGAGGACGACGAGCGCCACGCACATGAACACCCTAGCTTTGCCGGCCATGGCGAGGGGCCAGGAACCGTCGGCCGGTTTGCTTCGTTCTCTGCCGATTTGCTTCTCTTTGCTCAGTGGAAATGTGGAAGAAGCCTTTGCCTTTGCTAGCGGAGGGGACGAGGGCCACGTTTTTATAGGCCGGAACGCCGGAGCAGCGGTGAGGACTCCAGGCTCGGAGTGGGCGCACAGTTGTGGCACACACGCAGCACAAGCTCTGCATGCGCGTGAGTGCACGCCCCCTGTCCCTGGTTCCGTGTTGGGCTCTCGGCTCTCCACGTATCACACAACTTGCGTGCCGAGTGCCACTCGTTGCTTCCATCAATTTGGCTATGTCTGTCCTCACTTTGTCGCCCTCATCACTGATTCACTGGACATATGCATTTGGCTGTTTAAGTGAGGGTCTGTATTGTGCGTGTGTAAACTTGTTACACTGCGTGACTGCACACAGACTGACGCTCAGGAAAATACATATGCATGACTTAGGCATCTCCAACGGCCTACTAAAGCGAACCAAGCTTTGGTTGGATGATTAGAGTGATATTGGTATCCTCAGCCCATCAGAGAGTTCTGATGCTCGCATTATTTCAGAATTTATTTCAGGATTTCAGAGTTTAAGTCCTGGTGCTCGCGTTATTTCTTAATTTATTTCAGGACGTTCCCGTCGACGACGAGGCGCATATGATGACTTCATAAATCTCAAGATGATATGCCGGCTCAGTCTCTCGGAGGTGCTCATACAGGTAAGACGTGCGTATGTACATTCATAGGGATGAATGTATGCATGTATGTATAAACGCTTGCGTTTGTACTGCATTCAAAAAAACAGCCTACATAAAAAAGAGAGTCCAGCCTGTCCAGAAGTGTCCGCCGATAGTGAATAGAGGGGCTGGTGCACCAAAGGTCCACCCTTGTCCAATGAAGAGAGATGAGAGAAAGGAGGAAGAGGAAAAGTGCGGTTCTGATGGATCTGAGGCTTGTTCGTAGTGTGTCCGAACTCTTCCAAAGCACTTTGACGTTCGCTAGTGTAATTCTTTTTATTTGCAGGGTCGATTTACTGTAATTCGGATAGGCAAACTGCTACACCGACATTTGATGTGATGGTTAAAAGTGTCCGGACCATCCGATCTGAACATTTAGAAGCGATTTGTTGTCCACCCTTGAAAATGCCTTTATGAGTTAGTTTGGTTTAGTTTTTTTGCACGCTAGTTTGGTTCATTTGAACTTCATGACATTTACAGGAGAGCAATTAATTGAGGAGTACTTCTTTAGGAGTCCTATAAAAGTCACTTGAGGGTGGACTGGAAGCTTGCCACTTGCATGCTCTTAGTCGCAGCTGTTAGAATAAATCCGAGGCATATCGTCGATCATCTGACGACCAAGCAATCAACCGAGCACGACACTGAAATTTGTTAACGAGGTTCACCGATATGACTACATCCCCGGGGCTTGACTATGGGCGCTCCTTCCCATGACACCGCTACAATACCGCAACCGGTCGCCCTGGACACCGGCACATGCCGCCGGCTTCCCCTGCGTTCCGGTGCTATTATGTTGGCATAGGTTACATCATGTGTCTACCCCCGTTATATATATGAGAGGCATAGGATACAAGTGTCCTATTAGGACACGACTCCATATCCTATATAAACACAATACTACTCAGAGTCCAACTGTAACCTATCTTGTACACAATATTCGACACAATTCTAACAAACTCCACCTTGACGAAATTCTTCACCACCTTGGAATTCATCAATGCGTCAAACTTCCATGTACATTGGACTTGAGCTTATCCCATGAGTATCGCTACTACTCCAAAGACTCTATATGACTCCACCTGCAACTTGTAGTCCATTTTTTTCTTGACCACAGTCAACACTCAAGGAAAATTTAAGTTTCTTGTTACTCTAGTTTATGCTCCCAACTTTCAGAGTATCCGTTCAATGCCATCACACACCGATCACTGACCTGCGTGAAAGTGAACAACTCACATATTGGGTGTCACACATAAGAGTTACCTGAACTCAACATCGCCGCTCCTTTCTTGACCGCCTGTCTGAAACTTGAAGGAATTTCACCATTGCTTGTAGTCATCCCGAGTCAAATTCGTAGTTGTCTCACCACATGTATGACCACCAGAGCCCTGTCTCGTCTCCATGTCCCGTGCATACCGCACACCTCGCCGCTATTACTACGTCGAGCCTACGTTGTTCTGGTCGAGTCTCAAGGGCCGTGAACCCACACCACTCAACCTCCACTGCAGAGTACCACCGATCATCACCGACCGATGACGAGTTTCACGCTTCCATCAGACCACTAAGCTCCAGTCCGAACTACGTGTCACTCGCTTTTTCCCCTTGCTGAATAGGCTTCGATTCCCTGGATCCTTACATTGTAGCCCCTCAATCCAGCTCCACCTTCAACATGACTCCATGTTGGTTGTACTTGCCACCCCGCGCCTCGTCAACTCCAAGCTCTCATGTGCACCGTCTTGAATCAACCCCGCGTCATAGTCTTGTCGAAGCCACACAAGCCCTTTGGGCCTACGTCACGTGTTTCCACGCCCCGGAAGTCGGTCACCATCAGCATCACACTCCTATATCGCTGTCATCGATCCCATCACCGTCTTCTGTTCCAAATGACTCTCGTCGATCCGTCAGACTGTCCAGTATGACCCAGCCGAACTTATTCGACTGCATGACACGCTCAAGGCTCCCAAATCGTCTTCACGAATTTCCATCCATCACATGATAATTCCATCACAGTTGACATGACTTACCGCAATGCCTTCAAGCATCCCTGTTGTGCCAATAAATGTTTCACCCTTGTCTGCCATAACTCAACGTTTTCAGTATCGTTGAACTTATCCACCTCAAACCTAGTACCCGATAGCGTCACGGTTCTTTGTATGGCTGACCCTGTGAAAAAATTATCCGAGCTTTCCTCACGTGATGCCCAAGTACACAAGCAAAACCTGACGTGGTACACCCTCGTGCACTAATAGCAAATTCCAACCAAAAACAAAAATCTTCTGGTCTTCACGTGAAGCAACTCCTGGCTCAATTCCTCGATGCTAGCAATTGCTTTCATGCCAATTTCCTATGCAAGTAGTACTTCAATGGATATGTATCGCTTATTGATTTGCCTGCCTCCACGTCATATACGAAGACTCAAGTCTCCTCTTTTTGAGGAGGCCAAGTTTGCTGAGATTGGCCCTAATATTTTTGAGGTTCACTTTGGGTCAGAGGGAGATTTTCGGCATGTGATGCATAATGGCCCTTGGAAATTTGATTTTAGTGTTCTCATCATGAAGGAGTACGAGGGAGGCAAACGTCCGTCAGAGATGGTGTTTGAATTCATTGACGTATGGGTGAGAGTCACTGATCTATCACCGGACAAGAGGACGGAGGAGTTCGGCAGAGCTTTGGGGAATTGGCCTGGGGAGATCGTCAGAGTGGATGTAGATAAAGATGGACTTGCGCGAGGACATAGCTTTAGAGTGTGAGCAAAAATTTCAGTGTTTGAGCCACTGATTAGAGGCTTCTATTTAAGGAGGAGGAAGGAGGATGATGAAAAAAATGTGGTTTGACTTTCACTATGAGAAGGTTCCACACTTCTGTTTTGATTGTGGCAGACTGGTGCATGAAGATGGGGTTTGCGACCCTCCTTTGGACACAACCCAATAATGGGGGGCTGGCTTAGAGCTTCTTCGGGGAGGAACAACTCAGGTAAAGAAGGATCTATGGCTGGAGCTAGCAGCAACAGCGTTGGGGGTGGCAGTTCTCACACTGGTGAGACGGCAAATAAGTATGCTGAGCACCCCAGGGTCAGGGACCAACCGGTCAAAAGGAACTTGAACAGAGACTTTTCGTTCACGGCCAATTCTCGCACTGGCGAGGGGTCTAGGGATGTGCAGAAAGAGGTTAACAGCCCATCCAGAGGAAAGACTGATGTGTCTGAGCGACAGAACCAGGATCTCCGAACAAAGATGGAGCAGAAAAGAGAACATGACCTTCAGACAGAATTAAATAAGAGGCAGGAAGCGGATAGGAGTGGGGACTTGCGTCGGGAGCAGCGCCATGTAGCGGAACGCCATGCAGCATCATGTTCAGAGCAGAGACAGCAAACCGATTCTGTTGGTGGAGGAGGGCGACGCCATGCAGGCCCGTATCGCGAGGACATAACCCATGCAGATCGTGGGGCTGATGGAGGCCGCTGGGCATCAGCACATAATGGCCCTTGGGCTAACCATGCTGGCCGGAGGGAGCTACATGGAGATTCTACGCGTGGTTTCGGCCGAACTAAAGGTAGGTATGTCAGGAGGCCTAGGGCACAAAGTGACCATGGGGGAGGCAACCAACAGGAGTACCCGGAGAAGGAATCGGGAAGGAAGCGGCCCCCGAAGCAAGTTTGGGTGGCAAAAGGTGATAACGATAGGCAAGTTAATCATGATACGTTTATTCGCGATACGAGGCAGAAGACTTCCTTAGTGTTTGAACGCATCGAAGAACCAAATGCATCGGCGAACCCTGCTGGGCGGGGCCGCCGGGACCAATGAATTGCTTGGCCTGGAACTATCGGGGACTGGGGTTGGACTCGACAGTAGGCGAACTTCAAGACTTGATAAGGTCTTACAACCCAGCGGTGGTTTTTTTGTCGGAGACAAAGAAGAGTGACAGAGCTATGGAGAAGCTTAAGTGGAGGTTGGGATTTCGAAATGGTGTGGCAGTGAGTTGTAACGAGAGAAGTGGTGGGCTTGCATTATGGTGGAGAGACCATGTACATGTGACAGTGAGGCCATGGTGCCAATATTATATTGATGCTGAAATATATGCTGATGGAATTACCTGGAGATTCACTGGAATCTACGGGGAACCCAAGACCGAGTTGAGAAAGAAAACGTGGGACGCCATCCGATATCTCAAAGCTCAGGATGGTCTCCCCTGGCTGTGTGTCGGCGACTTTAATGAGATTCTGGCCAGGTCGGAGCAACGAGGTGGCAACCAAAGGAACTTCGCACAAATGCAATCCTTCAGTGAGTGCCTAACCGACTGCGGTCTGGCCGATTTGGGCTTCTCGGGGTACCAATACACTTGGGATAATCGACAGGAGAACGGTGACAACGTTCAAGTACGACTCGATCGTGCAATGTGTACTGGTGATTTCATGGGGCTGTTCCTAGGGACGGAGGTTGAGAACATTGTTACGGAAGAGTCCGACCACATGGCGTTGATAGTGAGAGTGAAGGACTTGGCGATAGAAAAACCGGAAGGGGACCGCCCCTTTAGGTTTGAAGAGATGTGGTTGAGGCATAACGACTATGATGCAATGTTCCAGCGAATATGGGGACAGGTACAGGGGCAGCAAAAGTCGCCAGGGGCTGTTTGTGAGAGGTTGCATGAAATGACAAGAGAGATGCAGAGGTGGGGGAGGTCAGTTTTTGGATCGGTACGTAAGCAAATCCACCGTCTGAAAAAATAGCTCCTTGATGCGAAACAAAGGGCGTTGATCACTGGATTAACGACCGAAGTTAGAGATGTCGAGTGCCAGCTCAGGGAGGTTTTCGAAAGGGAGGAAATCATGCAAAGACAGAGATCACGTGTGGATTGGCTGAAAGCAGGGGACCAGAACACGCAATACTTTTAGAACCGGGCTTCGCATAGGAAGAGGAAGAACATGGTTAAGGCTCTCGTTCATGAGAATGGGACAAGGTGTGTTGATGACGAGGGAATGAGAGAGTTGGCAGCAACTTTCTACGAGAAGTTGTTTACTTCGGAAGGATCTGTCAATGCGGAGGAGCTCTTGCAACATTTCATCCCGGCGATCACGCAGGATATGAATGACAGATTAACGGCTCCCATCACGGATGAAGAGATCGAGCGGGCCCTATTTCAAATGGGTCCAATGAAGGCGCCGGGACCGGACAGGTTGCCGGCTCTGTTTTACCAAAGACACTGGTCTTTGATAAAATCTGATGTGTGTGCGGTGGTTCGAGGTTTCTTGGCGGGAGAGAATACCCCGAAGTCGTTCAACGACACTGTGATTGTGATGATCCCAAAAATAAATGCACCGGAGTTGCTTTCTTAGTTTAGGCCCATTAGCTTATGTAATGTGCTGTACAAGATTGCTACAAAGGTATTTGCTAATAGGCTTAAAGTGATCCTTCCATTGTTAATCTCTGAGGAGCAGAGTGCTTTTGTACCGGGGCGTTTGATGACAGACAATGTGTTGGTGGCTTATGAGTGCACACACGCCATTAGGATGAGGAAGAGGAAGACACCGCTTTGTGCGGTGAAGATGGATATGATGAAGGCGTATGACCGAGTGGAGTGGATCTTCCTTGAATAGGTGCTTGTCACACTTGCTTTCAACAATGTTTGGATCCAAATGATTATGAGGTGTGTGACTTCTGTAAGGTTCTCTGTCAAACTAAATGGGGGTTTCTCAAGATGTTTCCTCCCTTCCAGGGGATTACGACAGGGTGACCCACTCTCGCCTTATCTATTCTTATTTTGTGTGGAGGGTTTCTCTGCGTTGCTCAGGGCGGCACAACAAGAGAATAGACTGAGAGGTGTATCGTTTGGGGGCACTGGCCCTCATATCACTCACCTCCTTTTTTCCGATGACAGCATTGTGTTTCTGGAAGGCAATCGTGCGAATTTTGAAGCTCTGAGGGACATTCTGAGGGTTTATGAAGAAGCTTCAGGACAGAAGGTAAACTTGCAGAAATCTTCAGTGTTTTTTGGGAAAGAATGTGGAGAGGGAAGGAAAGCTGAACTTCTTACTACTATTGGGATTACTTCTGAAGCTCTCAATGAAAGATATTTGGGTCTACCAACACTGGTTGGTAGATCAAAAGATGGAACATTTAAATATGTGAAAGAGAGCTCAGCTAGTAAGGTCTCAGGATGGAAGGGACAAGGATTGTCCAAGGCGGCAAGAGAGGTGATGGTCAAGTCTGGCCTACAAGCTACACCAACACTCACCATGAGCTGCTTCCAACTCACCAAGAAAATGTGCCGGAACCTAACATCAATCTCGTCTAACTTCTGGTGGGGAGAAGCGAATGGGGAGTGAAAGGTGCACTGGTTGGCGTGGGCTAAAATGTGTAAGGCCAAGCGAGAGGGGGGAATGGGCTTTAGGGACCCCGAAGCCTTCAACCAAGCTTTACTAGCAAAACAGGCTTGGCGTATCCTATTGCTTCCATCTTCTCTTTGTGCTAGGGTGCTCAAGGCTAGGTACTTTCCGGATGGGTCGATCATGAATGCCACTTGCCCAAGTGGGGGCTCATTCACTTTTAGGAGCATCATACATGGTCGTGAGCTGTTGAGAGCAGGGTGTGTTTGGAGAATTGGGGATGGCACTTCTGTAAAGATTCATCGTGACAACTGGATACCACGTCAAGGAAGCTTGCAACCGCTAGGACAACAATATGTACCGGGGGTAACTCATGTCAGACATCTCTTGGATGAGGAGGGAAAGGAGTGGGACATGACCAAATTACAACAGATGTTCACGCCAGGTGATGTCGAGGATATTCAGCAAATATTGGTGGGTGGTCAAGGAAGGCAGGACTATCTTGCATGGAACTTCACTAGAAATGGACAGTTTACTGTCAGATCCGCGTATCACCTCTGCATGCAGCTCAAAGGCAAGGGGGCCGGACAGCCGAGCTCCTTGATGCCTAGTAAGGAGCACAAGGCATGGCTTGCGTTGTGGGAGACCAACGCACCTGCCAAGGCAAAAATTCATGCTTGGCGTCTGTTAAAAATGGTCTCGCAGTTGGAACAGAGCTGCACCGGCGTAGGATCAAACCTGGGGTGTTCTGCTGTGCGTGCGGACGAGAAGAAACAACCTACCACAGATTCTGGACGTGTCCTCACTCGGTGTCATTCTGGAGATCGTTATGTGAAGAGAAGGCCGAGCCTGTGGTCCTGCCGCCAGCGCTGGACGGATCACTGCAATCTCTCGCTGCCTGGTTCAAGGAGTGGCTCGCTAATGCGGGGGCGAAGGAATGAGAGACAATGATCCAATCCCTGTACGGCTTGTGGTGCGCACGGAATGAAACGAGAGATGGCAAGCGAATCCAGGATGCAAGGGAACTGGCAGACAGAGTTCACGAACACATCAAGGAATGGTGGTTAGTACACTCGAGGGAGCAAATGATCAGAGAGCCAAGGAAATTGGAGAGGTGGATGCCACCGGAGCTGGGTTAGGTTAAAGCCAACGCAGACGGAGCAGCAACCAAGGTGCAGGATGGAGGCGGGGGCGGCGTGGTCCTGCGGGATCACCATGGTGCTTATAGAGGAGGAGCTTCGGTTTTCTTCCCGGGTACTGTCAACCCCCAACTTGCTGAGATGCTAGCAGCGAGAAGTGCCGTGCAACTGGCGCTGAGTATGAACATCCCGCGGCTTCACGTCGAGTTAGACTGACAGGAGGTGGTGACCATGCTAAATGGGGAAGGTAAGAACCTCTCGATTATGGGCCAACTGGTAGAGGAGACGAAGGAGCTGCTCCGGACACGGCAGGAGTTCAAAGTAACTTGGGTACGTCGCGAGGCGAATAGAGCGGCGGATGGGTTAGCTAAGGAGGGTGTTAGCAACAAGACTTCAGTTTATTTTCCAATTTTTCCCCCTGATTGCATTTTACATGTTGTAGCGGACGAGGTCCCGGACCACTTTTAATTCAATAAAGTTGCGATTACCCCTCAAAAAAAGAGTCTCCTCTTTTTGTCCAAAACAAATCACGGTTTTGATTCCTCTCGCCTGCTGTACGCGGCCTGATACGCCGCCTGTCCCGTACGTGTACAATAACTCCACGGCCTGCAGCCGTGCGGCTTCCGCCACCCGGGACGCTGCCCACATGGGCTTCCGCAAGTATGGATCAACCGATCTGCTGCCTGCCTGCGCCTAGCTTGTGCACACGTATCTTCCTCGTCGATCAAAACCTTCAATTAGCCTAGCTCATAATACCACTTGTTAGAATAAATCCGAGGTATATCGTTGATTATCTGAGGATCAAGCAATCACATGAGCACGACACCGAGATTTGTTAGCGAGGTTCACCGATATGGCTACATCCCCGCGGCCTGATTATGGCGCTCCTCCCCATGATACTGCTACAATACCGCACCCGGTCGCTCTGGACACCGGCACATGCCGCCGGCTTCCCCTGTGTTCTAGTGCTATTATTTTGGCATAGGTTACATCGTGTGTCTACCCCCGCTATATATATGAGAGGCCTAGGATACAAGTGTGGACACAACTTCATATCCTATGTAAACACAATACTACTCAGAGTCCAATTGTAACCTATCTTGTACACAATATTTGACACAACTCTAACAGCAACCATGTATCGCGCTCTGGACGCTCACTCCGAATTTATTTTTATTTTCTCTACGCATTTTCGGCTTTTAGATGTTTTTTGGCTTTTCTTTTTTTCCCTTTTTTCTTAGGATCTGGACCCAAAAGAATTTTGAAACACATTTTTTTGGCGCGAAGAAAGATGTTCTTTTTTTTTTCACGAGAGGCACATATTTACTTATCATGGAGGCACGGATTTGTTTCCACGAGAGGCACGGTCGTGCCGCTCGAAAAGGAAAAAAATATATTTTTTTTCATTCCGTGAAAGGCATAGATTACCTCTCGTGAAGACACGTATTTGCTTCTGCGAGAGGCATAGTCGCACCTCTCGGAAAGGTAAAAAGATGGTTTTTTTTTTCTTTCGCGAGAGGCACATATCTACTTCTCATGGAGGCATGGATTTACTTCCGCGAAAGACACTTCGGGCCTATCAGAAAGGGAAAAAACGTGTTTTAGTTTTCTTTTTTCCTTTCCACAAGTGTACGAATTTACTTCTCTTGGAGGCATGAATTTGCTCCCATGAAAGGTTGGTTGTGCCTTTAGGAAAGGGAAAAAATATGTTTGTTTTTTGTTCCGTGAGAAGTACGAATTTACTTCCGCGAGAGGCACGGTTGTGCCTCTCTGAAAAGAAAAAACCGCGTTTTTTTGTTCCGCGAGAGGTACGTATTTTATTTTTATGGAGACACGGATTTGCTTCCATGAGAGGCACAATCGTGCCTCTAGGAAAGGAAAAATGTGTTTTTTTTCTATGAGATACAGTCATGCCTCTCTGAAATGGAAAAAATGTGTTTTTTTGTTCCGGCATAGGGCACGGATTTACTTCTCGTGGAGGCATGAATTTGCTTCCGCGAGAGACACGGTCGTGCCTCTCGAAAAAGAAAAAAAATATTTTTTTCGTTCCGTGAGGGGAACAGATTTATTTCTCATGAAGGCGTAAATTTGCATCCGCGATGTGCCTCTCGGGAAGGAAAAAAAACATGTGCCTCTTCGGAAAGAAACAAACGTGCTCCCGGTTCAGGCTTTTTCGTCCAATTTTTTTGTGAAAAGGTACATCTAAACCTATCAGTATGGGATCTAGTTTTGAAGGTCTCAGGCTCTCGGCGTGAGGAATTCAACGACAAAAACGGTTTGAGGTTTAGACGCACGAGTTATTTAGAGATCAAACATTTTGAATAAATAACTCTAAGAAAAAGAAAACTTCCAGATTGCGACAAATGACGCACGTGCAGCATGTCACATGGTGCAACCTGACAAGATGGAAATGATCTTTGAAAGGAGTACTTCCTAATAGTTAGTGATTTCGCACTTAGAGTGAACTTTTCTCTGCTCAACGACTGCTGGGCCTTTGCCAGGATGGACTATGCCATGGAAAGCCGAACTATCTCGGCCCTCTTCATTTTTCCTTTCAAATCGACAAGGCCTCTTGATTAAAAAAAAAAGACGGGCGATCAGTTTTGTGTCTGTGCCAAACTTGGACCCTCCAAAGGAGGGCGGCCCAGCAATTAAGTGGGATCAACTAAAAAAGCAATGGATAATAAGAGGTAAAACATGCACTCCAGCCGCCTCATTTAAGCTTCACGTGGCTGTTCACTCCCCAGACAACCGGCTCTCTTCCAATAAAAACCTGATTATTAGCTTGCTTCGAAAACCCACCTACACATTTTTAATAGATTTAAAAACTATTCATGAATTCAAAAAAATATTGATTTATTTTTGAAAAGTACAAATTTTATAAATACTTATATGAAATAAAAATATACATAATTTTAAAAAATAGCCATGAATTTTAAAAGATGTTCACAAATATAAAGATATTCAATAATTCGGAAAATATTTTTTTATTAAATAAATGCTCAAGGATTTCAGGAAATGGTCATTTTTTCTAAAAAAATGAATTTATGTATATATTGCAATTTTTAGCAAATATCCATGACTTATGGGATTGTTCTCAATTCTTTTAGAAAAAAAGAAAACCATAAAAAGAAAAAAAATTAGAAGAGGCCATCGAAACTGGTAGAGAAGAAAACCAGAGAAGAATGCCCGAGAAACAGAAGAGCGCCCCTACCAACATGTACCACTTTTTCTGAGGGTTGGACCACAAAGACACCCCAATGCACATTTAATATGGAATGCTCTCCATTCTTCGATGTGAGTGAATAATAGGAGATTCCATGAAAGTATATAGCGGTACAACTCAAAGCAACACAAAAAGTATAAGTTTGTGATCATACATAATGTAAAAATGGCTCACCATAGGACATATGGACTAAAAAAATCTAATGTGCTACTCCTTTTTTTGCGGGGATCTAACATGCTACTCCAAGGAGCACTAATTGGGCACCAAAGAGGGACGTGTCCTGATCTTGATCGCCACTGACCAGGGTAGGCTAGCTCCGCATGCCAGCCCAACTATCACCAGATCAATGGAAAGAACACCACCCTAAGAACCTCTGCTTGAACAGAGGAAAGAGTACATGCCGACATCATGCATAGTATAAGTCGAAACACTTGTGCCGACGACAATTAATGACCGCTTCAACGACGGAGGGTCCATCTAGAGAAGCAAGCAACACCGACGAGCTCGTATGAAAGTTGACCCTCATAGGAACTGTAGAGGGAGCCTCCGGTATGGTGGTTGAAGGGGAGGACGAGAGAGTGAGGCCAACAGTTAAGACCCGCTTCCTGCTAGTGCATAAGATGAAATGAAAAGCATCGCTAGCTAGTTGTGAATCCAATGCAAAGAATCGAGCGAGAAAGACATACTCCATATACAAACCAAACCGCTTGAATCTCCCAAAGATTGGCAAGAAGTAAACACATCAAATATATGAAGATTGCCAAAGAGGATATGGGGGATTTCAGCAATGAGCACATGGAATTAAGACATACAAATTATTTGAGACAAGAAGACCATGATCTGCTGGCAGATATATCCTAAATTTACCTACAATTTTCAAAGTTTCCATGCCACTATCTTATCAAATTATGAAATTATAAAATTTCTTTGGACTAACCTGCTGATAAAATGCGAGAGGATCATATTTGCATGTTCTATATGTTCGGTTTCAGAAAACATCCTGAAAACAGAAAATATGAAAAAAGAATAGATCAAGTGTGGTTAACTTTCCAGACCACAAGAACTTACAAAAAAGGATGTAGCGAGAGAAGAACAGGTGGTGACACGTGTCCACATGGCTTTGTCACACACACATTGCACACATTAGTTTTGTTAGTAATCATGTGCATGACATCGAACACATTTTTTAGACACTAATTTTACACAAAGGTCGATGGACAATGGGAAAATATCGGGTGCTTCGACACCTTAGATGCTCCGTGATACGAGCTCCTGGGAGCCGTTGGATCTCAGATCCAATTGCTCCAATGGACTCTGAACATTCTACAAAGAAAAAAAACTTCATCAGTCTGAGAATTGCGCACAGGTACAAGAGCCCCTATGATGTTGCCGGATTTTTGAGATTCAACGGCCAAGGAGCTCGCATCACCGGAGCAACTGGGACTTGGGAGCACCTGAATCTATCTCGATGGACAACCTCATCGCACACGGTTCAGTTTACAAACAGTGTGCATGCATGCCATCGTAAACTATTACCCTTTTTTCAATCGTATACGTTATTTCGACATCGCACATGGTTGGAATTGCGGCAAACAGTCTTTTTCTAACCGCGTGTGGTTGGGGTGAAGGGGGTGGTGTGCGTCTAGAGTAGTGTGAGGTGGCCATTTCGTCACTGTCACCACTAGGTTATTTATTGCACTGTAGCCACCGGTCGGAGTGTCAACTAATGCGCCATTATGTTAAATTATTGAATGAGATCTCTCTTGTGGGTAGGGTACAATCTCTCTTTCGCTTTTCTTTTCTGCGCTTTTCTTTTCTGAAGGCATGCAAGTGAGGCGTAGTTTCAACGTGGAACAGAGGAAGCCATCAAGTTCAGCTGGTAAAATTTGGTCATGTTTGTTGCATGGGGGAGCTGCATTGAATTTATTGGGTGTATTGCGTTGTACGTACGTTTATGGGCTGCACGAGCTCACATTGTGGCAAACACCATTTGCAGGATTAGAGCCCCATCCAGATCTAGGTTTTCCCTTTGCTGCTGGCTAGAAAGGACATGCAGATCCGAAGCCTACATGATTTTTGTTGTTTTACATATAAGAGGGATGAAAGCCTTTTCCAATAAAGCCTGCATGGTTTTTCTTCACGCAAAAAATGAGAGGATCTTTCTCTCTCCCTCTCCCTCTCTCTCTGCTGCCTACTCAATTTACTCAATAAATCGGCTAAAAAGATAAGATGAACAATTTCTGAAAATGAGGCCGGTTCTCGTTCATTTCCTACGCGAGAGAAGAAATGATTCACAAACGGAAAGGGCACAGTGCCGACTGTCCTGAAGTGCCGAAGAAGCAAACATACAACGTGGTGGTTCATGCAATTCATCTCTTCATTGCTATTGGCGGCCATTCAATGTGCCATGCATGCCTCTGAGCTAGCTGCATTCGTGAACGGATAAGCGAACATCAATGTAGATAAAGCTTGCTTGCACATATGAGATCTCAATTCGCTGTGCGACTGCTGCAGCACTGATATACGTAGTACACACAACTTTACAACTGGCAGCATAGCTGTGTCAGATAGCCGTTGTGTGCAGTAATTACCAAGTTGGCAATGTGTCCTGCATGTACTACGTTGCTGCTACCTCTCCCAAGTGCATATATAGCACACCCGGAACACGAACGCTCCAAGCAGTGCGACAGCGTACGCATCACACAGCAAAATCGGCCATGGTGACCTTCACGGCGCGCCGGAGCGAGCCAGAGATGCTGCCGCCGGCACGGGCGACTCCGCGGGAGACGAAGTCCCTGTCGGACCTCGACGACCAGCGCACGCTGCGCTACTACGAGACGGTGATCGGCTTCTTCCGCAGCAACGCGCTGCCCGGCAGGCCGGACGACCCGGTTAAGGCCATCAGGGCGGCGTTGATGGAGGCGCTGGTGTACTACTACCCGATCGCTGGCCGGCTCAGGGAGGACGGCGCAGGGAGGCTGGTCGTGGACTGCACGGCCGATGGGGTGGTGTTCGTGGAGGCCTACGTGGACGCGCGTCTGGAGGAGTTCGGCGAGCCGCTGCTGCCGCCGTACCCTTGCGTGGAGGAATTACTGTGCCATGTCGGCGACACCAGGGCCGTCGTTGGCAAGCCTTTGCTCTTCATGCAGGTAAAAGAAACTAGGTTTTCTCCATGCATGCATGTGTATTCGGGAATTCGTTCTTTTTCAGGAAAGGTACGCATAGTTTTCAATTTCAGTTTCCGAAAAAATTCAGCAACAACCGAAATCACCAAAATTCAGTGAATTTCATTAATTTCGGTTTGCATTTCGACCAAAGGGCCGAAATATTTGCTTGAATTCAATTAAAATTTTGAATTTTTAAAAAAATATTCAAAAAATATTTGAATTTTCATGTGCTACTGAAATTTCCAAAATATTTTGCCCGAAACTGAAATATTTCAGTGTCTACTGAAATTAATGAAATTCAGTGAATTTCACCGAAATCTCATTGAAGCTAAAAACCATTACGACACATATATCTAAGTTCTAGTTTGCCTAAAAACAATGTTATTATTATTATCCTTTGTGTTAATTCACTGAGCAAAGTAAAAAAGACAACTAGGAGATCTAGCTATAGTAAAAAGGGCTACAAAAAATTCACTGTGGCTCGTCTCAACAGCATTTTGATGCCTTCTCTCCTTCTCTCATCCATGTAGGCACTAATCTTGAATCATTATCGACATGCACGCAGGTGACACGACTAAAATGCGGAGGGTTCGTCCTGGGCTTTCACATTTGCCATAACCTGGCCGACGGCTTCGGCATGGCTCAGTTCATCAAAGCTGTGTCCGACATAGCACGTGGAGAAGCGGCCCCGACCATTTTACCCGTGTGGGAAAGGGAGCTGCTCACTGCACGCAGCTTATTACCCATCACCCGACTGTACCCAGCGCACGAACAACAAGCAAACGGCTCAGGGAGCACAGCTCGCGACATGATGCTCTCGGTTCCGCCGCAGAGCATGGTCGCCAAGTACTTCCTCTTCGGGCCAAGGGAGGTGTCAGCCCTACGAGATCGCATACCGGCGGGCCACCCCGCCCGGTCCGCCACAATCTTCGAGCTGGTGACCGCCGTGATGTGGCGGTGCCGCACGGTCGCCCTCGGGTACGAGCCCGGCCAGCGGGTGCGCCTCATGACCACCATGAACGCCCGCGGGAGGTGGAACAACCACACCCCCATCCCGTGGGGGTACTACGGCAACGCGCACGTCTCCCCCATAGCGGAGGCCGTCGTCGGCGAGCTCTGCGTGCAGCCGCTCGCCGACACGGTGGAGCTCGTGCGCGAGACCAAGCGCGGCATGACCAAGGAGCGCATGGAGTCGATGGTGGAGACGGTGGCGTTGCTGCGGGAGTGGCCGCCTTCCACCATGGACATGATATACGAGGTGTCGGATGTGAGATGGATGGCGGTGAACGTGTTGAACTTCGGGTGGGCTGACCTGGCCGGCGGTGGTATACCGTTGGCCGGGGATCTCACTTCCAAGCTAGGGAGCGATCACATGTGGTGCAGGAATGAGAATGGTGAGGTCTCGACCGTGGTGTCAATGTTGCTGCCGAGGGAGGCGATGGACAGGTTTACAGAGGAGATCGCAGTATGGCTGAGCCACAAAGATGACGAGAAGAATTTAGGAATCATGAGCTCACTCTAGCGATGCATATCATCTCGGGGTTACTGAAACTTCACCAACTATTGCTATTGGAAGGTCATGAAGATCAACGGCATTAACTATTCCGGTGGTCCATGTCACACGCACATATATATGTATGTTCCCGTCCATCAATTTAAAGTTTGGCTGTGCAATTTAGTCAAAATTATTATATTTAGAACGATTCAATTCATCCCACATTTGATCAATTCTTTGTATGCGTGACTCCATGAATTTCAGTCTTCGCGTTTCTACGAGAAATGCATTCTTAATGAAGCATACTCTACTTTTAAATAATTAAGTTTGCGAGCCTTTGTACACAATTTTGTTACCAACACTTCGGCCTTCACTGTGGACGTCACAGTATCTGTCACGGCCTTCTATGTGTTTTTAGTGTTTACTATCTCCGTCCTGGTTTATTGGTCCTTATTGTAATCTGTGTTAAATTTTGATTATAAATTTAACTAATGAAATGTTTATGCATATCACCAAAAATTATATTATTGAAAACTATATTCAAATATGAATCCAACAATATAACTTTTGTTGACATGCACTAACATTTTATCAGTTAAATTTTTGATCAAAATTTAGCATAAATTACAATGGGGACTAATAAACCAGGATGGAGGTAGTACTTTTCAAAGACTTATTTCAATATAGATGCAAGAGTAGGTATGGGAAATAAAGTGTACAAGTAAATAATAAACAATAAAGTTTGCAAGTAGGGGGGGGGGGGAGAGAGAAGAATGGTAGTAAAGAAGGTTGTGGAATTATCCAAGGCAATTGACTATGGTAATATGGCCAATGCACATACTTGCTACAATTGATATATGGGATGTGCCGGTGTGGACAAGGGTCCACACACGAAAAACACTAAGGGGTAGGAGGCGATTGCCTGGCAATCGTGCGACTACGGTAGGGTTAGGATTTTCTCGCTGGGGGTGGTGAGGATACGGCGGCGGCTAGGTTGCGATGGCGCAATCTAGACGGGGGTTGCGGCAGTTTCTCCACGCTGAGGCCGGAGGCGATGGCAGAGGAGGCTGGAGGAAAGACGACTGCTGCGAAGAACGCCAAGATGACTCCAATCCATACGGCGGAGGTGTCGACACCACGAACGCGGAAGTCGGGTGATCCAGGTAGCAGGAGAGCGTCGGTGTCTCCGATGGAGAGCAGAACACCTGATCCAGGGCAAGTCTCTTTGCAAGACTCGGTGGGGGGGGGGGGGTCATGATGGATAAGGAGGCTGATGGGCTCGTGTTTCAAGATCATGAGATATCGATCCCCAAGGCTTCGAGGTTGTCAGTGGTAGGTAAGATGTGCTCGGAAAGAACGATGAATATGACGACGCTAGAGAAGACGATGCCTAGGGCATGGGGTTTACACAAGGAGGCCAAGTTCAGAGATATGGGTTCAAATATTTTTGTTGTACACTTGGGCAGTGAGGGAGATTGGAGACATGTCCTGAACAATGGCCCATGGCAATTTGATTTCAGTGTGCTTATTTTCAAAGAATATGAGGGGAATATTAGGCCTTCAGAGATGGTATTTGAGGATATAGACATCTAGGTTACGGTTATTAATCTGCCGCCTGACAAGAGATGTGAAGCCTTTGGGACTGCCCTAGGAAATTGGATTGGCAAGGTGGTAAAGGTGGATACAGATGGAGATGGTATTGCCAGGGGATAGCAACTGCGGATCCGGACTACTATGTCGGTTTTTGAGCCTTTGATCCGTGGGTTTAATTTGAAGAAGTCTAAGGAGGATATGAAAGGAACTTGGTATGATTTTTATTATGGAAAAGTTCAACACTTTTGTTTTGAATGTGGCAGACTGGTACATGTTGGAGGGGTGTGTGTGCCCCGTTGGACTCCACATATCAATGGGGTAGTTGGCTACGGTCTTCTCCGGGGAGAAATAGCTCTTTGAAGGAGGGGTCCATTAGTGCAGCGGCAGCAAGTAGCAGCAACAACCATGCAAACTCAAAGGGTGGTGATGATGGGAAAGGACATCAGGAATATCAGGGAGCTCGGGATCTTCCCACTAAACGAAACTTGGGTGCTGAATTCGCTAGCTTCTCTGGAAACCGCACTGCATCATCCGGTGCATGAGGGGGTGGAGATTAAAAATCCGTTTAAAGGTAGTGCTGGTCATGGAGATCAAAGAGGAAGGAACCTGCGGGACAACTTAGAGGAGCGTAGGGAGAAAGACCTACGAGAAAAGCTTGTTCTGCAAAGCCAGCAGAGGCGGAATGAAGACGTGGGTGCTGGAACACCAATAGTACCGGCCAGGCAGGGGCGAGTACTACAGCGAGTCACGGATCTAGCCAAGCATGTAACGATGAGCGGGGAAGGAGGAAGGGGTACTATGTTCGGAAGCCAAGACAGGACTATGATAAGCAGTAGCACAACACTTTGTACTCGCAGCGGGAACATGAAAGCAGGAAGAGGGGCCCAAAACAGATTTGGACTGCGTCAAGGAACAAAAGAAGTCAATGGCGGACCCTGTTAACTAGGGCCACCAGGAGCAATGAACATCTTAGCCTGGAACTATCGAGGACTGGGCTTGGACTCGACGTTGGGCGAATTACGAGACCTGGTTAGGTCCTACAACCCAGCGGTGGTGTTCTTATGTGAAACGAAGAAAAAGGTGAGAGCGATGGATAGGCTTAAATGGAGTTTGGGTTTTAGAAATGGGGTGGCTGTGGACTGTAATGGAAGGAGTGGGGGCTTGGCCCTTTGGTGGGGAGACCATGTTCAGGTCACAGGTGGAGTCAATACTTCATTGATGCTGAGATTGTGTGTGAGGGGAAGACCTCTAGGATCACGGGATTCTATGGGGAGCCAAATATGGAAAGAAGAAAGAAATCTTGGGAGGCAATCCAATATCGCGACGACAAGATGATCTCCCTTGGATTTGTGTAGGCGATTATAATGAAGCATTATTCCAGACCGACTAGATTGGAGGTAACCAGAGGTGCTTCTCTCGGATGTAGGACTTCAGAGACTGCTTGGCTGACTGTGGCTTGCCAGACCTGGGGTTCTATGGATACCCATATACTTGGGATAATAAAAGACAGGGTACTGATAATATCCAGGTTGGGCTAGATAGAGCCACATGCAATGACGAGTTCTTGTAGATGAATCCGTAGACGACCGTGCAACACATTATGACAGAGGAGTCGGACCATTAGGCAATATTGTTGAGGGCAATGGAGATGGCTCCATCTGCTCCCTAGGGTGGTGACCGACCTTTCCTCTATGAAGAAGCATGGACGAGACATGAGAATTATGAACAAATGGTCGACGAAGCATGGTTAGCGGCGGGCGATTGAGGCCGGGGCCTTGAGGACATCTGGAACAAGCTGGGACGCGTCACGGGCAGCATGCAATGCTGGAGCCGTGAGGTTTTTGGATCCATCAGATGCAAAATTGCATCGCTCAAGGTCTAGTGGATGTCAAAACCAGGACCCTGTCGATTGGTTACCACCAAGAGGTGCGCGATATTGAGGATCAGCTACAAGAGATGTTTGAGCAGGAGGAAATACTGTACCGACAGCGGTCGAGAGTGGATTGGTTGATGGCGGGTGACCAAAACACAAATTTTTTCCAGAATCGAGCGTTGATAACCCACAAGTATAGGGGATCGTTTGTAGCCTTCTTTGATAAATAAGAGCGTCAAACCCAACGAGGAGCTAAAGGTAGAACAAATATTCCCTCAAGTTCTATCAACCACCGATACAACTCTACGCACCTTGACGTTTGCTTTACCTAAACAAGTATGAGACTATTTTGCAAGAATAAAACTACTAGTACTTTGCGAGAATAAAACTATGGATAAATTGCAAGGTAATAAAAGTGGATAGCTTTTGTCAACAAGAAAGTCATTTTTCCCTAGGCAATCGATAACAAGTACCGGTAATCATTCTTGTAATTTTATATGAGGGAGAGGCATGAGCTAACATAGTTTCTCTACTTGGATCATATGCACTTATGATTGGAACTATAGAAAGCATCCGCAACTACTAAATATCATTAAGGTCATGAAACCCAACCATATCATTAAGTATCATGTCCTCTTTACTCCCATATGCCATAACCCACTTATCCGTGTTTAGGTTGCTGTCATCCCCCGCTACACTAACAATAAGTAAACCATGAACATATCGCAACACCCTATAGCGGCGGCCCTCACGTTTGCGCGAGACGAAGGGCACCATAGGACAGAACCATAAATAAAATATACAATCATACCAACAAACATCACGATTAACCCACAAGGACAAAACAGATCTATTCAAACATCATAGGATAACCATAGATCATTGGGAAATAATATATGGAGTTGAGCACCATGTTTAAGTAGAGATTACAACGGGGAGAAGGGGTGTTACACCACTTCATAGAGGGTAAGAAAGTTGGTGTTGACGGTAGAAAGATTGTTGATATAGATCGTTGTCGCAATCCTAGCCCCGGCGGCACTCCGGCACCACCGGGGGAGAGGGGGAGAGAGCCCCCCTCCTTCTTATTCTTCCTTGGACTCTCCCTACATGGGAGGAGGGTTCTCCCTCTGGTCCATGGCCTCCATGGTGGCGGAGGGACAGGAGCCCCCTCCGAGATTGGATCTCCCTCTCTATTCTCTTCTATTTCGCGTTCCCAGATCTGGCCCTTCATGGTTTCTTAAATTCCCGGAGATCCGTAACTCCGATTGGGCTAAAAAATTTACATGATTTTTTCCATAAATTATCTTTCTTGCGCCAGAAGAAGGGCCCCATCCGACCTTCGAGGAGGGCACAAGATACCTGGGCACACCAAGGGGTGCTCGGCGTGCCCTGGTGGGTTGTGGTCACTGTGGGCCCCCGTTTGCATTGATTCCACCTCCCAAAAATCATAAATATTCCAAAATAATTCTCCATAAATTTTTATCGCGTTTGGACTTCGTTTTATATGGATTTTCTACAAAACAAAAAACATGCAACAAACAGGAACTGGCACTGGGCACTGGATTAATAGGTTAGTCCAATAAATCATATAAAAATTGCCAAAAGTATGTGAAAGTTGTATAATATTGGCATAAAACAATCAAAAATTATAGATACGACAGAGACGTATCAGCATCCCAAGCTTAATTCCTGCTCATCCTCGAGTTGGTAAATGATAAAAAAGATAATTTTTGATGTGGAATGCTACCTAGCATAAACTTGATCATAAATCTAATCATGGCATGAATATTAAGACATAAGTGATTCAAAGCAATAGTCTATAATTTGACATAAAGACATCAATACTCAAGCATCCCAACAAACAATCATGTCTTTCAAAATATCAACGCTAAAGAAAGCTATCCCTACAAAATCATATAATCTTGTTAAGCTCTGTCTTCTTAACATAAAGTATTTATCATGCACGACCCCGATGACAAGCCGAGCAATTGGTTCATACTTTCTAAAGCGCTTCAGCTTTTTCAACCCTCACGCAATACATGAGCACAAGCCATGGATATAGCACTATAGGTGGAATAGAGTATGATGATAGGGGTAAATATAGAGAAGACAAAAAAATAAGAAAGACTCACATCTACAAGGCTAACCAACAAGCTATGGAGATGCCCGTCAATTGATATCAATGCAAGGACTAGGGATTGTCATGCAATGGATGCACTAATAGCTATAAGTGTATGAAAGATCAATATGAAAACTAAGTGGGTGTGCACCCAACTTGCTTGCTCATGAAGACCTCGGGCATTTGAGGAAGCCCATCTCGGAATATACAAGCCAAGTTCTATAATGAAAAATTCCCACTAGTATATGAAAGTGACTAAATAGGAGACTATATATATGAAAAACATGGTGCTACTTTGAAGCACAAGTGTGGTAAAAGATAGTAACAATACCCCTTCTCTCTTTTTTTCTTTTTTTTTCTTTTTTTTCTCATTGTCCGAAGTCTCATCCCGACTTGTGGGGGAATCATAGTCTCCATCATCCTTCCCTCACTGGGACATTCTCTAATAATGAATAATGATGATCATCACACTTCTATTTACTTATAACTCAAAAGAAAATAAAAATTACAACTCGATACCTAGAACAAAATATGACTCTATATGAATGCCTCTAGCAGTGTACCAGGATGTGCAATGATCTAGCATAACAACGATATCAAAAATGGACAAGCCATGGAAATATCATGCTAGCTATCTTACGATCATGCAAATCAATATGAAAATGAATGATCAAGTCATCAAAACGGAAGCGGTGGAAGTTGCATGGCAATATATCTTGGAATGGCTATGGAAGGGCCATAATATGTAGGTATGGTGGCTGTTTTGAGGAAGATATAATAAGGCTTATGTGTGATAGAGCGTATCATATCACGGGGTTTGGATGCACCGGCGAAGTTTGCACCACGTCTCGAGGTGAGAAAGGGCAATGCACGGTACCGTAGAGGCTGGCAAATTGCGGAAAGGTAAGAGTGCGTATAATCCATGGACTCACATTAGTCATAAAGAACTCATATACTTATTGCAAAAGTTTATTAGCCCTCGAAGCAAAGTACTACTACGCATGCCCCTAGGGGATAGTTTGGTAGGAAAAGACCATCTCTTGTCCCCGACCACCACTCATAAGGAAGACAATCAATAATAAATCATGCTCCAACTTCATAGCATAATGAGAGACTATATGTGCATGCTTCGAGAATCACAAACCTTAACACCAATATTCTTACTAACCACAACCGTTTACTAGTACCTCCCACATATTCCATCTTTATATCGCAAAACTATTGCAAGGAATCAAACATATCGTATTCAGTGATCCATAAGTTTTTTGTAGGATTTCATGACTAACCATGCAATTGACCAATTCCCGTTGACTCTCTAAATAGATATAAGTGAAGTATGAGAGTTTAATTCTTTCTACAAAATACCATGCTCTAGTAAATATAAGTGAAGAAAAAGAGCATTCTTGAAATAACGGTTTTCTATGTGAAGAGAAACATGCAATCCAAACTTCAAATGATATAAGTGAAGCACATGAAGCATTATGTAAAGCCATACTCAAAAGATATAAGTGAAGTGCAATGAGCATTCTATAAATCAACCATGTACTATCTCATACCAGCATGGTGCATAAAATAAAAATGAAAACTAAGCACAAAAGACGCTCCAAGATTTGCACATACCACATGAACAAAAAAAATATGAAAACATACCGATACTTGTTGAAGAAAGATGGGACACCTTCCGGGGCATCCCCAAGCTTAGACGCTTGAGTATCCTTGAATATTTACTTGGGGTTCCTTGGTCATCCCCAAGCTTGAGCTCTTGCCTCTCCTCCTTCTCCTCATATCGAGACCTCCTCGATCTTTGATCACTTCATCCACACAAAACTCAATAGAAAGCTCGGTAAGATCCGTTAGTATAATAAAGCAAATCACTACTCTAAGTACTGTTTCAAACCAATTCATATTTTGTTTTTGCATTGTAGCTACTGTAATATAACTTTTCCATGGCTTATACCACCGATAAAGTCGATAGTTTCATCAAAACAAGGAAAACAATGCATCAAAAACAGAATTTGTCTTAAACAGGACAGCCTGTAGTAATATGAACACTAGCATACTTCTGTAACTCAAAAATTCTGAAAATTAGGAAGAAATAAACAATTTTTATAGAAATACTGTGCAAAAAGTTTTAGAAACATTTGATGTTCCAGTAAAAAATGAAAATTCACGTGCTACAGCCAAAGTTTCTATTCCTGCACCACACATACCGACAAACAATCTAATCATCCTAAAGGCAAATCTTGGCACATTAATTTTACAATACAAAGGATTTGAACAAGGGGATAATTATTTTTGTGATAAATTTCATGAAAAATCTACATTGTTTCCATGAGCATGATCACAAGTGTTCAAGGTCGACCCTCGCTTCACCAATGCATTACCTTTCAATCGCTTCTCTTTTTGTGAAGCTTTAAGTTCTCCTCTATATATTTTTTTGTTTTAAAACTTTATAAAGAGCACTCAATAGAATAAAATGACTCTCTAAAACTTCCGGGTTGACTCCCTGCCAGCGCTTTCTTTAAAGCCAGTAAGCTAGGCATAAAGTGCTCATGTAATGGATCCACCTGGATCCCAAGGTATATCAAAGCCAATTTGAATTAACAATGATTTGTAATTTAGTATCGAGCACAAAGCAACATATATAAAGCAATGATGAAGTCTAACTCTCTTCCTATGCATCATCATGTCATACAAGAACAATTCATGCACATAAAGTAAAGGCCAATACATAGCATAAGCCGTTTCTTGCAATTTTATCGTGTTGGAAACATAAAGAGGTGGAGATGTAGTTCCTCCCTCATAATAATTTTAAGTAGGAGCAGCAAGCACATGCATATTATACTCATCAAAATCATCATGTGCTACGGAAAAAGGCAACCCATCAATGCAAACTTCTCCGATATAGTGTAGTTTGGAGAATCCAAAAAGATAATAGGACTATCATGTGTGGGTGCAATAGCAACAATTTCATTCTTAATATAAGGAACCAAAGCAAGTTCATCTCCATAAGCATAATTCATATTGGCATCACGGCCACAAGCATCAAGTTCATCAAAAAGGGATATTTCAAAAGAATCAACGGGATCATAGCAATTATCATAGCATTCATCCTTCGGTAAGAATGAAGGGAAATTAAACAGTGTATGAGTTGAAGAGTTACTCTCATTAGAAGGTGGGAACGGGTATCTAATCTGCTCTTCCTCCTTTTGTTCTTCACTCTCCTCATCATCTTTTTCATCCAATGAGCTCAAAGTTTCACCAATTCCTTCTTCCATAGACTCCTGCAAAATATTTGTCTCTTCTTGGACAGCGGAGACTTTCTCAATAAACACATCAATATTATAATTGTATTTATAATTATCATAGCAATATTTAAGGATAGCAAAAATTTTAGGTCTATAAACTAAATCATCCAAATCTTCAAACTTTTCAAACAAAGATTCAATTTCATAAGCACCCTTAAAAGCAACAAATTCTTCTATTCATTCCACATCATAGTAATCATGTATACCATTAGCATAAGAAGCCAAGGTTCCATTATCATTAAACTTGCATGAAAAGGGAAGGTGTGGATCATTCATCCTAGAGCAACAAGTATAATCATATCTCAAGAATAGCTCCCGAGCATACCAATTTGATCCCATAACAACTTATCTTTATGAGTCAAGCGATAATCCCTAAAGTATTCACATTGATCCAACGTTACTCCCATTATATTGTTGAATGGGATTTTCTCAGGATTATCAAAGTAGTGCATAATACTTTTCACATAACGAGCATCGACGGTTCTAGGAGGTTCCCCATCTCCATGAGTAGCAAGTACCACTAATTTTTTTGGTGTTTCGTGTTCCATATCCATAACAAAGGATAGAGAACAACTTAGAACAGAAAATATAAACTACTTACGGATAAAGCAAACAAGCACACACAAGAATATTCACCTCATGCTATTGCTCCCCGGCAACGGCGCTAGGAAAAGGTCTTGATAACTGCCGGTGTCAAAACCGGCGGATCTCGGGTAGGGGGTCCCGAACTGTGTGTCTAAGGCTAATGGTAACAAGAGGCGGGGGACACAATGTTTACCCAGGTTCGGGCCCTCTCTATGGAGGTAATACCCTACTTCCTGCTTGATTGATCTTGATGAATATGAGTAGTACAAGAGTTGATCTACCACGAGATCATAGAGGCTAAACCCTAGAGCTAGCCTATGATTATGATTGTTCTTGTCCTACGGACTAAACCCTCCGGTTTATATAGACATCGGAGGGGGCTAGGGTTACACAGAGTCGGTTACAGAGAAAGGAATCTACATATCCAAGTCGCCAAGCTTGCCTTCCACGCAAAGGAGAGTCCCATCCGATCACGGGACGAAGTCTTCTATCTTGTATCTTCATAGCCCAACAGTCCGGCACATGCATATAGTCCGGCTGTCCGAGGACCCCTTAATCTAGGACTCCCTCAATAGCCCCTGAACCAGGCTTCAATGACGATGAGTCCCGCGCGCAGATTGTCCTTGGCATTGCAAGGCGGGTTCCTTCTCCGAATACTCCAAAGTAGATCTTGAACATAAGAATATTGTCTGACTCTGCAAATAAAATTCCACATACCGCTGTAGAGAGCATAATATCCCATGAGTCCAATCTACTGATAACTCACAGTATGACATCACACCACAGCCCGGTCTTTATTCGAACCGTTTTTATCCTGCCCCTCCGTATTTCGAGGCGTGGTTTTATTGGCACGTATTGTTGAAAGCACAAGTGCTCCCTAGGTGGTTTTGGTAATTAATGTCAACATATCTCTTGTTCGACTAACACCTTTATCTAGTATATTTCAAACAAGTTCAACATTGGAGTGGCATGGATGAAAGGATGTGGGAACTCTCTCAAGATGCTAAGGACAAAGGATTGGCTCAAGCTTCAAGCTCAAGACTCTTCATTTTACATTTCAGTGATCCAAGATCACATTGAGTCTATAGGAAAAGCCAATACTATCAAGGAGGGATGAAGTGTTGCTTAATGAGCCTCTTGCTTCATGTGCTTAGTGATATGCTCCAAAACCCTCAGCTACTTTCTCACATCCACAAATGACCTAAACCTAAAACCAAAATCGGTCTCACCGATTCTTTTTATCCGGCGCCATCGAGTTTGGATGTCTTAGCCACTGCCACAAACCCTAGGTAAATCGGTCTTACTTATAGGGATCTCGGTCTCACCGAGATGGGATTGTAATCTCTCTGTGTATGTCCATTATCAAAATCGGTCTCACCGAGTTTGAGCAATCGGTACTGCCGAGATTACAATGCAAACTCTCTGGTTAACTTATTACCAAAATCGGTCCCACCGAGTTTGAGTAATCGGTCCCATCGAGTTTGCCTGACCAACTCTCTGGTTAGCTAATTACCAAAATCAGTCCCACAGATTTATGTAATCGGTCTCACCGAGATTTATGTCCTAACCCTAACCATATCGGTCCTACCGAGTTGCATTTCGGACCCACCGCAAATCCTAACGGTCACTAAATTTGCTGAATCGGTCTGACCGAGTTTGTTGATTCGGTCCCACCGAGTTTGGTAAATTGTGTGTAACGGTTAGATTTTGTGTGGAGGCTATATATACCCCTCCACATCCTCTTCATTCGTGGAGAGAGCCATCAGACTGAACCTACACTTCCAGCATCCTATTTCTGAGAGAGATCTACCTACTCATGTGTTGAGGCCAAGATATTCCATTCCTACCATATGAATCTTGATCTCTAGCCTTCCCCAAGTTGCTTTCCACTCAAATCTTCTTTCCACCAGATCCAAATCCTATGAGAGAGAGTTGAGTGTTGGGGAGACTATCATTTGAAGCACAAGAGCAAGGAGTTCATCATCAACGCACCATTTGTTACTTCTTGGAGAGTGGTGTCTCCTAGATTGGCTAGGTGTCACTTGGGAGCCTCCGACAAGATTGTGGAGTTGAACCAAGGAGTTTGTAAGGGCAAGGAGATCGCCTACTTCGTGAAGATCTACCGCTAGTGAGGCAAGTCCTTCGTGGGCGACGGCCATGGTGGGATGGACAAGGTTGCTTCTTCGTGGACCCTTCTTGGGTGGAGCCCTCCGTGGACTCGCGCAACCGTTACCCTTCGTGGGTTGAAGTCTCCATCAACGTGGATGTACGATAGCACCACCTATCGGAACCACGCCAAAAACATCCGTGTCTCCAATTGCGTTTGAATCCTCCAAAACCCTTCCCTTTACATTCTTGCAAGTTGCATGCTTTACTTTCCGCTGCTCATATACTCTTTGCATGCTTGCTTGCTATGTGTTGTGAATGTTAAATTTGTGCCTAAACTCCACTTAAACTTAAAATGGCTAAAAACTGCAACTTTGGTACTTAGTGTCTAATCACCCCCCCTCTAGACACTTCTTCTCAAGGTCCTACAAGTGGTATCAGAGCATTGGTCTCCATTGCCTTGGTTTAATCACCATTGGAGGAAGATGGATGAGTCTACTTTGGGGAGTCTTAGACATAGAGTGCCTATTCTTGATGGAGAGTATTTTCATGATTGGAAAAATGAGATGCTTGTAATTTTCAATCAATATCATTTGAACAAGTACATTGCTAGTACTTGTGCACCTCATGTTGATCCTATGCATCCTACCCATGATGAGCCTATTGACATGATTAGGAATGTTAGAACTGTTAATCTTATCACTAGAGGCTTGCCTAGAAACTTGATTATAAAACTGCCTACTCTTGAGTGTGCCTACACTATATGGAAATTTCTTGAGGAACGATTTCCTGATTATTCTTTGAAAAATCTAGATGAAATTCTCCATAAGTCTATTGCTTTGAGTAAGATGAATACTAGTGATCCTATGTTTGGTCATCGTCTATTTGAACTTACAAATCTTATGCGTGCAAAAGGAAATGTTGGAATTATTAGCGATATTATTTCCGAAGCTATAAAATTCATAAGCAAGATTATTGTCAAACTCATACTAACGAATCACCCTCTCTAGGATTTGATCCACCACATGACGATGTTGAACATGGATACTATGATGAGGATGATGAAGATGACTTTGATCTTGATGATGCAATGAGACATTTTGGTCTTATGGCAAATCTTCGGGGATATATGTCAGGAGGAAAGGAATGGGTTCTTGATAGTGGATGTACCGATCACATGACCGGAGATAAAGACATGTTTCGTGAGCTTGCTGATAATGATAGTCCTCGAAAGTATGTCAGTTTCGGTGACAACTCAAAGGGTAAGGTGGTTGGCCTCAGTAAGGTGGCCATCTCACATGATAGCTCCATACAAAATGTCATGCTCGTTGAATCTCTTGGATACAACTTACTTTCAGTATCTAGACTTGCTGACTTTGGTTTCAATGTCTTATTTACTGAAGTTGATTGCCAAGTGTTTCGTCGAGACAATCATAAAATGGTCTTTACCGGTATACGTAGAGGTGATCTTTACATTGTTGATTTCACTAAAAAGGCCCAACCTAAAACTTGCTTCATTGCTAAATCCTCAAAAGGTTGGTTATGGCATAGACGACTAGGTCACGTTGGCATGAGAAACCTTGACAAGCTTATTAAAGGAAATCATATCCTTGGAGTTAATGATGTCATATTTGATAAGGATAGACTTTGCAGTGCTTGTCAAGCAGGTAAACAGGTTGGAGGAAGGCATCCCGTGAAGAACATCATGACCACAAGGAGGCCACTTGAGCTACTTCACATGGATCTCTTTGGTCCCAACTCTTACAAGAGTCTCGGTGGAAATTCTTTTGGTCTAGTTATAGTTGATGATTTTTCAAGATTTACGTGGGTGTTCTTTCTCGATGATAAATCGCAGGTCCAAAAGATCTTCAAGAACTTCGCTAGGAAGGCCCAAAATCAATTTGAAGTGAAGATCAAGAAGGTTCGCAGCGACAACGGAACGGAGTTCAAGAACGCAAATGTGGACACCTTTCTTGACGAAGAAGGGATTTCACACGAGTTCTCGGCTACGTACACACCTCAACAAAATGGAGTTGTTGAGAGGAAGAACCGGACGCTCATCGAAATGGCGAGAACGATGCTTGATGAGTACAAGACGCCGAAGCACTTTTGGGCAGAAGCGGTTGAGACAGCTTGTCATGCAACAAATCGCTTGTATCTTCACAAGCTACTCGGCAAGACGGCATACGAGCTCCTCACCGGTAACAAACCCCAAGTTGGATACTTTCGAGTATTCGGCTCAAAGTGCTACATTCTTGATAAGCATCGTCGTTCTAAATTTGCTCCTAAATCTCATGAAGGTTTCCTACTAGGTTATGGCTCAAACTCTCACACTTATCGTGTCTACAACAATTTCACCCGAAAGGTTGAAGAGACGGTAGATGTGAAGTTTAATGAATCTAACGGCTCGCAAGTAGAGCAACTGCCAATTGATGTAGGAGACAAAGATCCTTCGGAAGCAATCCAAGACTTGTCTATTGGCAAGGTTCGTCCAACGGAGGTGAAGGAGAGTACCTCGTCCGTCCAAGTGGAAGCTTCTACTTCACGACAAGGTGAACCAAGAGTTGACAAGGAAGCATCCACAAGTGGGACACACCAAGATGAAGAAAACGAGAAGTGCATCAAGAACATCAACAACCTCCTTCTCCACCACGACAAGAGAACGACAACGCCAACAATGAAGAAGATCAAGAAGAAGATGAAGAAGAAGTTCAACCAAGATCCAAGCAAAAGCTTTCACGAGTTCGAGCAAGAATTGCTAAAGACCATACCGTCGAGCAAATCTACAATGATATTCAAACTGGGAGAATCACTCGCTCTAAAACTCGTTTAGCTAACTTTTGTGAAAACTATTCTTTCATCTCTAGCATTGAACCTATGAAGGTCGAAGAAGCATTGGAAGATCCGGATTGGATAAACGCTATGCATGAAGAGCTACACAACTTTGAGAGGAACCAAGTTTGGACATTGGTTGAGAAGCCCGACAACAACCACAACATCATCGGTACCAAATGTGTGTTTTGTAACAAGCAAGATGAAGATGGACAAGTTGTTCGCAACAAAGCATGTCTCGTCGCCCAAGGCTACACATAAGTCGAAGGTATGGACTATGGTGAGACTTATGCTCCCGTTGCTAGACTTGAGTCTATTCGCATCTTACTTGCCTATGCTAATCACCATGATATCACATTGTACCAAATGGACATTAAAAGTGCTTTTCTAAATGGTGAAATAGAGGAGGAAGTTTATGTTAAACAACCTCCTGGCTTTGTCAATCCTAAGAAACCAAATCATGTTTACAAACTTCACAAAGCTCTTTATGGTCTTAAACAAGCTCCTATAGCTTGGTACAAATGCTTAACGAAGTTTCTTCTTGGAAAGGGATTTGAAATTGGAAAAATTGATTCTACTCTTTTCACTAAAAGGGTTAATGGAGAATTATTTGTATGCCAAATTTATGTTGATGATATCATATTTGGATCAACTAACCCTCATTTTAGTGAGAAGTTTGGAAAGCTAATGTCGGAGAAGTTTGAGATGTCAATGATGAGTGAACTCAAATTCTTTCTTGGGTTGCAAATCAAGCAAACTAAGGAAGGTACTTTTGTCTCTCAAACGAAGTACACTAAGGACTTATTCAAGAAGTTCAATATGCAAGAATGCAAAGGTATGTCTACACCCATGCCTACTAGTGGACATCTTGATTTGACCAAAGATGGTGAACCGGTTGATCAAAAGGTTTATCGCTCTATGATTGGTTCATTGTTATACCTATGTGCTTCACGTCCCGATATTATGCTAAGTGTGTGCATGTGTGCAAGATATCAAGCTGCTCCTAAAGAATGTCATCTTAAGGCTGTGAAAAGGATAGTGAGATACTTAATACATACACCAAATTTTGGCATTTGGTATCCTAAGAGGGCCTCTTTCGATCTTGTTGGCTACTCTGACTCAGACTATGCCGGAGACAAGGTTGATAGAAAGTCCACTTCGGGTACTTGTCAATTTCTTGGTAGATCTCTTGTGTCTTGGTCCTCCAAGAAACAAAACTCGGTATCCTTATCTACCGCCGAAGCGGAGTACATTGCCGCTGGTTCATGTTGTGCTCAATTACTTTGGATGACCCAAACTCTTAAAGATTATGGGATATATGTGAAACATGTTCCATTGCTTTGTGACAATGAAAGTGCTATCAAAATTGGACATAATCCTGTGCAACATTCTCGAACTAAGCATATTGAAGTTCGTCATCATTTCATTCGAGATCATGTTGCTAAGGGAGACATTAATCTTAAGCATGTTCGCACCGAAAAGCAATTAGCGGATATTTTCACTAAACCTCTTGATGAGAAAGTGTTTTGCAAGTTGAGAGGAGAATTGAACATCATTGATGCTTCAAACTTGGAGTAGAAACGTCATTGGATACATGCAAGACATGAGCTTATGACTAATCCTTGATATTTTTCTTATGATGGAAATCTTATGTCTTGGATATATTTGTATCTTGCATGTTATCTAAACCATGTAGGTACTTGGTTGAATCAAATTCCACAAGATTGTAACCTACTCATATCTTGAGAAATCTCTACATCACCAAGTCTCTACACAATGGTGGTTGAAGACAAGGAAGCACGGAACCATTCAAACATATCCTTTGACAAATTCTATGTTAAGCTTCATGATTGTCATTTTTGGATACACAAGTGCTCTTCCTTGCAAGAACTAACCCATGTAGGTAGATGGACTCAAATTCCAAGTGGTGCTCCCAACTCTTGATGAGCTACATCAACCTTGAGCAACCCACACAAGTTCAACTACATGATCAACACCACCAACCAAGGTATGTTATTCCATCTTAGAGAAGCTTTACTCCGAGTAATGAGCTAAAGCAACTCGACAAGATGTGAATACATGATGCTTAAACGAAAAATGGTAACCCCATTTTGAGCTTAAACGATGAGTATGACCTATGATCAAGTGATCTCACTTGACTCCTAAGTCAATATACTCTAACATAGGTGACTTTGTCGCTGACCATCTCTAGATGAAGTTCTCTTGAGTTCGTCTCTGTGTTTTTGCATTTGTCTCATGCATATTTGTTTCCCCTTTCAAAAAAAAATCTTCATCTAGATTTCTTTCTTTTCTTTTGTTTGCTCTGCATTTTATGCATCCAATTCATTGCATATCATTTAGTAATTTCCTTGCAAATCTTTGTGAGATCTTTCTAGTCTAGTGAGCTGAGGTGACAAGTGTTTTCCCTGTGATGAACTCGGTTACACCGAATTGTTATTTTTGGTCCAACCGAAACCTTTCGGTACCACCAAAGCATACCACTCCGTGCCACCGATTTCACAACAGGAAAAACAGTTTGCCACTGATTCTGTGTTTCTTCTGATCCAGCTCCACTCAATGAATCTTGTCCTCTAACAAGCATCAAATTTTTATCAAGTGCTTTATGTTGTGACTCAAGGATCAAACTCATTCACGACAAATTCCAGAGGGGGAGAGAGAGATCACATTTTTATCAAGCCCTTCTTGGAAATTGACGTCAAAGGGGGGGAGAGAGATCACATCAAAGCTTATCATTTTAGAGAGAGTATCACCTTCTCAGGGGGAGAGAGATCCTTCAGGGAGAGAGAGAGATCTCCAGGGGGAGAGAATACTAATAGAAAGTATTTCTCAAGGATCCCAGATGCTTGGTGTTCAAGAGGAGAGATGCCACATGTCTTCTTGAGGGGAAAGACATGTTCATATGTGCTTACTTGCATTAGTTTGCATTAGCTCTGTTCATTTATATCTTTCAGCTTTGATTTTCTATTCCATATCTTCTCCCAGTATCCCATGCTAGATTCAGGGGGAGCAAGACATCCAAGGGAAATAAATCATTCAAATTCATTGCATATCTTTACTCTTGGGGACATGTCTAATCAAATGTGGTACTTAGTACTCACTCTCTACATGTCATCCCAGTCTTGGTATTCTTGTGGTTTCTTCTATTTGCTCCGGCTAGTAGATGTATCTGTGTTATCTAACCTTGTTTACATAGGTTCACTCCATCCTAAGCCTACTCAAGACTACAAGGTAAGTATATGCATCACAATCATGTGTATGAGGAATTCTTGCTGATGTACATACTGTTTGCAAGAAGGACTCATGGGCATGAAGATATTTCCTTTAATACTTTTTGCTCTGATGCATATGGCCAAGATACATGTAACACATTGCCTGCTCTATCATGGTTATGCTCTCACATGCTTCTATATTTCATATTCACATGATTGCATACAAGTAGGGGGAGCCTGTGCTTGTTACATGTCTTTCCAAAGCTTTACTTGCTATTCTTTATATCCTTATCTAAAGCCTTGATGTATGTTGTCATCAATTACCAAAAAGGGGGAGATTGAAAGCACAACTGCTCCCTAGGTGGTTTTGGTAATTAATGTCAACATATCTCTTGTTGGACTAACACCTTTATCTTGTATATTTCAGACAAGTTCAACATTGGAGTGGCATGGACTAAAGGATGTGGGAACTCCCTCAAGATGCTAAGGACAAAGGATTGGCTCAAGCTTCAAGCTCAAGACTCTTCATTTTACATTTCAGTGATCCAAGATCACATTGAGTCTATAGGAAAAGCCAATACTATCAAGGAGGGATGAGGTGTTGCTTAATGAGCCTCTTGCTTCATGTGCTTAGTGATATGCTCCAAAACCCTCAGCTACTTTCTCACATCCACAAATGACCTAAACCTAAAACCAAAATTGGTCTCACCGATTCTTTTTATCCGGCGCCACCGAGTTTGGATGTCTTAGCCACTGCCACAAATCCTAGGCAAATCGGTCTTACCGATAGGGATCTCGGTCTCACCGAGATGGGATTGTAATCTCTCTGTGTATGTCCATTATCAAAACCGGTCTCACCGAGTTTGAGCAATCGGTACTACCGAGATTACAATGCAAACTCTCTGGTTAACTTATTACCAAAATCGGTCCCACCGAGTTTGAGTAATCGGTCCCACCGAGTTTGCCTGACCAACTCTCTGGTTAGCTAATTACCAAAATCGGTCCCACCAAGTTTGTGTAATTGGTCTCACCGAGATTACGTTATGCCCTAACCCTAACCATATCGGTCCTACCGAGTTGCATTTCGGACCCACCGCAAATCCTAACGGTCACTAAATTTTCTGAATCATTCTGACCGAGTTTGTTGATTCAGTCCCACCGAGTTTGGTAAATTGTGTGTAATGGCTAGATTTTGTGTGGAGGCTATATATACCCCTCCACCTCCTCTTCATTCGTGGAGAGAGCCATCAGACTGAACCTACACTTCCAGCATCCTATTTCTGAGAGAGAACTACCTACTCATGTGTTGAGGCCAAGATATTACATTCCTACCATATGAATCTTGATCTCTAGCCTTCCCCAAGTTGCTTTCCACTCAAATATTCTTTCCACCAGATCCAAATCCTATGAGAGAGAGTTGAGTGTTGGGGATACTATCATTTGAAGCACAAGAGCAAGGAGTTCATCATCAACGCACCATTTGTTACTTCTTGGAGAGTGGTGTCTCCTAGATTGGCTAGGTGTCACTTGGGAGCCTCCGACAAAGATTGTGGAGTTGAACCAAGGAGTTTGTAAGGGCAAGAAGATCCCCTACTTCGTGAAGATCTACCGCTAGTGAGGCAAGTCCTTCGTGGGCGACGGCCATGGTGGGATAGACAAGGTTGCTTCTTCGTGGACCCTTCTTGGGTGGAGCCCTCCGTGGACTCGTGCAACCGTTACCCTTCGTGGATTGAAGTCTCCATCAACGTGGATGTACGATAGCACCACCTATCGGAACCACGCCAAAAACATTCGTGTCTCCAATTACGTTTGAATCCTCCAAAACCATTCCCTTTACATTCTTGCAAGTTGCATGCTTTACTTTCCGCTGCTCATATACTCTTTGCATGCTTGCTTGGTATATGTTGTGAATGTTAAATTTGTGCCTAAACTCCACTTAAACTTAAAAAGGCTAAAAACTGCAACTTTGGTACTTAGTGTCTAATCACCCCCCCTCTAGACACCTCTTCTCAAGGTCCTACAATTGTCAAATCAGAGACCATGCCCCCTTATCATGTGATTCTCATCAATGCGGGTATGAGTAACCCAACCGTGCCATCAACACGGCGCTTGGGGAATAAGCTAGTTTTTAGGGCGAGTGGGGAGGCGCATGATTTTACTGCCTTTATAAAGGGACAAGGGTTCCCCTTTTTCACCCACGCCTTCTCCTTCCTCTGCTCATTCACTCTCGAGCTCTAGCGCCCAATCTTTCGCCTTCTCCGCCCAAAAAAGCATTCTGAACATGTCCGGATCTGGAGCAGGTGGCAAGTGGATGGCCTCCTCCGTCAAGGAGAAGGACATAAAGAAGCTCCAGGAGGCCGGATACTTAGCCAAGAAGGTCAACCACCGGCTTCCGGCCAAGGGATAAATTGTCCTTTTGCCAGAACCCCAAGAAAGGGTAGTGTTCATTTCTCACTTCGTCCGCGGGTTGGGATTTCCCCTCCACCCATTTGTCCGTGAACTGATGCATTATTACGAGCTGGACTTCCATGATCTGGCCCCCAACTCCATCCTCAACATATCAGCATTTATCATCGTGTGTGAGGCCTTTCTCTGCATCCCACCCCATTTTGGGTTATGGCTGAAGACTTTCAATCTGAAGCCGAAGGTGGTGAGCGGTCAGCAAGCAGAGTGTGGAGGCTCTATGGTGGGCAAGATGCCCAATGTTACCTGGCCCGAAGGCTCGTTTGTGGAGATGGTAAAGGGGTGGCAGCCGGGGTGGTTCTACATCACCGGGCCGCATGACACCAACTGGGCGGCGGCCCCCGAATTCCGATCTGGAGTCCTAGTGCGGCTCACCTCCTGGCAAGAGAAGGGCCTGAGCTGGGGCTCTTCAGACAAGGTGTCCGAGCTCCAAACGTGCATCTAGAACATGATAAACAAGAGAATCAAGCTTGTCAACGTGGTACAAGTCATGCTCATTCGTCGGATCCTTCCGTGCCAACACCGGTTGTCGGTGTCAAAACCAGCGGATCTCGGGTAGGGGGTCCCGAACTGTGCGTCTAGGCGGATGGTAACAGGAGACAAGGGACACGATGTTTTACCTAGGTTCGGGCCCTCTTGATGGAGGTAAAACCCTACGTCCTGCTTGATTGATATTGATATTGTGGATGTTTACAAGAGTGGATCTACCACGAGATCAAGGAGGCTAAACCCTAGAAGCTAGCCTATGGTATGATTGTAATGGTTGTTGTCCTACAGACTAGAGCCATCCGGTTTATATAGACACCGGAGAGGGCTAGGGTTACATAGAGTCGGTTACAATGGTAGGAGATCTACGTATCCGTATCGCCAAGCTTGCCCTCCACGCCAAGGAAAGTCCCATCCGGACACGGGACGAAGTCTTCAATCTTGTATCTTCATAGTCTTGGAGTCCGGTCGATGATGATAGTCCGGCCGATGATAGTTCGGCCGATGATGGTAGTCCGGCTATCCGGACACCCCCTAATCCGGGACTCCCTCACTGGTCCTGCAATTTGTGGGAGTTCGATCCAGCCAAGCACCAGACGCTGCTAGAGCTCTTCGGCACAACACACGAAGATATCTGGAAAGTGCTTCTTAAGGCCGGAGAGACACCACAGCCCACGACCGAGGATCGTGGGCTTAGCTCAAAATGACAGGCTAATCCGGTAAGTTTTTACATGTTTTTCAAGTTATACCTTTTACAGGCATATTTGAGGCGGGAGTCTAAGCTTCCCCCTTGATTTATTCAGGCCTGGATAGAGATAGCAGAGCGGATTGACTGCCCGGCTCCACTGCCCAAAGGCCCAGAAACCCCACTTCTAACGAAGATGTTTTTTCCGGCACCTTACGAGGTGCCGGAGAAGAAGGCCAAGAAGGGGACTAGAGATGGTCTCAGTCACAAGGGCGCTTCAGACACAGTGTCTGAAGACGCTGAGGATCACTCCTCCACCTCCAAAGACAACATGGAAGAGGAGGAGGAGGAGGAAGAAATCCGTCCCCCCTGTAGGGGGGAGAAAAAAGAGGGTGGCCCCCACTTATTCGGAGGCCAAGGCGTCCAAGAAGGGGAGAGCTTCTCCTCCGGATAGTCCCAGGACAGCTACCGACAGCAACCAGGAATGGACGCCCAGGGTCAAGCCCTTGGATAAATCATAAGTATCTGAACACAATAATGTATCCGGCCTTTTTACTGTATTGTTTTTAACGTGCTGGGTCATGCACTTGCAGTCCGGCTCGGTTCAACATCGAGCTATCCTCCTCTTCGGAGGGATCGCTGGACCCGTCGGTGATGGATAGCAGGTCCCTTCCAACGGCCTCCTCCCCCAAGGCCGCGGTCAACACCGAAGTGTTGTCTCGAAGGATCCCGGCCCAGGGAGTGGCTCAGGAGGCTGTCCCGGTGGTTCCGGAGGGTGGAACCTCGCCCGTCGAAAATATGGTGGAGCAAGTCCCCACAGAGACTGGCGGTGGGGGCTACTTTCAATCCGGCCCCCAGCCGAATACTATTCCGGAGATAATTGTGGCTCCAGAATCAGGCAAGCAACCCTTGAAGGAAGGGGGCGTGCCTGTTCCACGGGTGGTCTCCGTCCATCCAGAGGCGCCGGTCAATTTGCTGGAAGTGCCGCGAGGCGCTTCCGTTGTGGAAGAAGACCGCACCCTCATGGGTGTGGTAATTGAGAGGATTCAGTCCGCAAAAAGCAGACTGACCGAAGCGTGTATGAGCCTTCTAACAAGCTTTGAGGTAAGCCATGCGACTTTAAAAAGGAATGTCATAGTATAGGTAGTAGCCCCTGATGCTCTGTCCGGTGTTCGGAAAGATAAACCGAATATAGGATCAAATGAATTTTGCAGGAGACTAATTTAAAATGTTTATGTGAACAAATAGGCATCGCTGCTAGCTGCGTCCGCTCATACCGCGGAAGTCTCTGGACTGAAGCAGAATCTGGAGCGGGCTGAGGGAGAGCTCGGACGCGTAAAGGAGCAGCTAAAAGAAAACGAAGGTATGCGTTGATTTGTATCAAAATTTAGATTTGGTGAACGTTTTGTTCTGACTTAAAGTGTCATTTATATTTATTAGGGGCCGTGACCGAAGTAACAACCCTCACAAAGGCGTTGGCTGAGGCCGAGGACAAGGCGGCCAAGGAGCGGGCCGCATGCAAAAAGCATGAAGCCTGGGTCAAGGAGGTCCAGCAAGAGCTCCAGGACGCAGTCGAAAGATGTGAGTCCTTAGAGCGTGATTTTAAGGAGCAAGAGTCCGAACTTGCGAAGGCCCGCCAGAGTGCACAAGATGCCCGAGTCGAAGCCCAGGGCACCCTCCAGGAAATCCAGGCGGCCAAAAACATCGCGGCGGGTAAGGCTTTTATAATGCAGAGCAAATATGTGAGGGAAAGGTTCCTTTTACTGACCCAGATTTGGAGCTCTCCAGGGGCGTTTATGGATCTGTCGTGCAGTGTGTCAGAAACTGCAGAATTCTATCGAGCCGAAGAGGGAAGCTATACAGAGAAGCTGTTCTAGTCGCAATACCTTGCGTCAGAACCTCTGGTGTCTTTTAGCGACCAGCTGAAGCAACTGGTCAAGCTACATAAAGCAGCCAAACTCATCATGAAGGGTTTGTTAATCCAGCTATGGCCTATCGAAGCTATTCCTAGCAGCTACTTCGGACTCGTGAAGCGGCTAGTCAGTTCCTGTCCTCGGCTTGATGCCATTAAACAGTCTGTCTGCATTGAAGGTGCACGAATGGCCTTCGCTCGCGCAAAGACGCACTGGGCGAAGATGGACGCCACGAAGTTGATGACCGAAGGACCGCCCGAAGGCAAGGAGCACCACACGCCCGAGTTGTATTATGATAGTGTCATGGTGGGGTCCCGCCTTGTGGCGGAGCAATGTGCTAAGGATATCATATTCCCATGAATACACTCATGTTTATCCTGTCCTGTAATATAAAACAGTTCAGTTATGTAGTGCAAAGTTTTTTTAAAACTACACCTCCTGTGCAGCCGTTTTAATAAATCTGAGAAATGCAGTCGTCAGCTTCTGCCCCCACATAGGTAGTACGGGGGTGTTCGGGATGAATCTAAACACTCTTTATCCATGGTTTTGGTCCTTTAAGGAGGTGTTTAGCGCAACGAACCAGGCAATCGGACTATTCGGCTTTATCATTCTCACTTAGCTATAGGAGTTTGACGAGACAAACTTAGGCGTATTCCTTGGTGTTCAGAAGACCAAACTTGGGGCGCTATATACGCTTAATCAGATAAAAACGGATTCATCGCATGATGCGGAAAAAATCACTAAAGATTTGTAACCTCTCGAAGAGCTGACCGGCTCTCACCGCATCGTGACAGTCAGTTTTCGGCTTTCTCTACTGAGGTGCTCATCTGGAATAACCAGGACACAATCGCAGTAGTTCTCCCTTTACTACCCTAGCCGATATAGCGGAACATAGGGTAGCAAGCACAGGAGTCGGGCAACCCAACTATTGACCCAAGACATGATTCGGAGCCGATGCATATAATGCTACAATTCGGGGTGCCAAACTACCATAAAAGTGTTCGGACTTTCTTGCCGTGTTATGGGGCGTAATAGAGCCCCTGGCGAATTAAGCCGTACCAGAGTGTATGGGTGCAAATGATAACAATATATATAAAGAAAAGGACAAAATTAAGTAATAAGCTGATGCTGCAAATATGGAGCCGCAAATTATTTTCCATTGTAATTTAATTAGTACGCCAATGCATACTTGTACAAATAGTGCCATAAGCAATAAGGCTATTTAACATGCCATGACCAAGGGCAGGCTGCATGCAGGTTTTAAGATAGGTATAACGATCGTTAGCAGAGACCACCTGTAAATTCCCTTGCACGTTTAAGCCTTTTTCCTTCTTGGTGTAGACGTCCCTTGATAGGTCCGATGATTAGGTTGTCCGAAAACGAGGCCAGAAGAAAGAAACCTGGAAAGAAAATAGAATAGTGAAATTATGCGAGTCCAGGAGCGGTTGAGCCATATTGTGAACCCTGGTCTAGTTGTGCCTCCGTATACGCCCATGGTATTTTGAGTGCGTAATTATGTACGCGGGGCATGAATGTCATAGCTTGATTGAGGCTGGGACGGAGGCCGAATTGCTAGTCGAGCTCTAGACGGTTGGGCAGTCCTGCTGCAGAGTAGTTCGGACTCGCTTGACGGTGTCCGGGGGCTTTACTGCCGAATTGAGGTTCTACCTAAGAAGGCTACTCTGTACTTCTGCTGCAAGGGTCGCAGTGTGTTCCTCAGTATGGAGGGAGCGTTCCGTATTTCCGTTGACCGTTATGACACCGCGTGGTCCAGGCATCTTGAGCTGGAGATAGGCGTAGTGTGGCACCGCATTGAATCGAGCGAATGCGGTTCGTCAGAGCAGTGCGTGATATCCGCTGCGGAAAGGGATGATATCAAAGATCAATTCTTCGCTTCGGAAGTTATCCGGGGATCCAAAGACCACTTCTAGTGTGATTGAGCCCGTGCAACAGGCCTCCACACCTGGTATGACACCTTTAAAGGTGTTTTTTGTGGGTTTGATCCTTAAGAAATTGATACCCATTTTGTGCACGGTATCCTGATAAAGCAGGTTCAGGCCGCTTCCACCGTCCATGAGGACTCGTATAAGGTGGAATCCATCGATGATAGGGTTGAGCACCAGTGCGGCTGAACCGCCATGACGGATGCTGGTCGGATGGTCCCTTCGATAAAAACTGATCGAACAGGAGGACCATGGGTTGTATTTTGGGGCGACTGGCTCCATCGCGTAGATGTCCCTTAGCGCGCGCTTCCGCTCCCTTCTGAATATATGGTAGCATATATCATGTTCACTGTTTTGACTTGGGGAGGAAACTTCTTCTGTGCCCTTGTATTCGGTGGCCGGGGCTCCTCGTCGTCATCGCTTTGTGACCCCTTTTCCTTATTTTCGGCATTTAACTTGTGATCCTGTTTAAAGACCCAACATTCTCTATTGGTATGATTGGCTGGTTTATCAGGGGTGCCGTGGATTTGACATGGACGATCGAGTATGCGGTCCAAACTGGACGGGCCCGGATTGTTTCTCTTAAATGACTTCTTCCGCTAACTGGACTTGGAGCCACTGAATCCGGCATTGACGACCGTGTCTTCGGCATGGTCGCCATTGTTTTGACGCTTGTGTGTGTTGCGCCGGGGCTTGCCGTTGTTGTCTATGGCTTCAGAAGTGCCAGGTTTACTTGAGGTGCAGTTGCTACGAGCTAGCCAGCTATCCTCGCCCGCACAAAAGCGGGTCATAAGCGTCGTAAGGGCTACCATGGACTTCGGCTTCTCTTGTCTGAGGTGTCGGGCAAGCCATTCGTCACGGATGATATGCTTAAAGGCCGCTAGGGCTTCGGCATCCGGACAGTCGACGATCTAGTTCTTTTTAGTTAAGAACCGAGTCCAGAATTTCCTAGCTGACTCTCCGAGTTGTTGGATTATGTGACTTAAGTAATCAGCATCCAGAGGTCGGACATAGGTGCCTTGGAAGTTGTCAAGGAATGTGTCTTCCAGGTTCTCCCAACTGCCAATAGAGTATTCGAGCAGACTGTTCAACTAGTGCCGAGCTGGTCCCTTGAGTTTTAGTGGGAGATACTTGATGGCATGGAGATCATCACCGCGGGACATATGAATGTGGAGAAGGAAGTCCTCAATCCATACCGCGGGATCTGTTGTCCCATCATATGATTCAATGTTAACAGGTTTAAACCCTTTTGGGAATTCTTGTTCCATTACTTCATCAGTGAAGCATAGGGGGTGTGCGGCGCCTCTATGCCGGGCTACATCGCGACGCAGCTCGGAGGAAGCTGGTCTGCAGTATTCGATTCAGACAGGTTTGTATTTGTTATATCCGATATGGTGGCTGTCTCGCGTATTGGGGCGCACCCCCGCGATCCATAGGTCGATCTTGTCTGGCCTATTCTATTCTCCAAGTCGTACCACAGGTCATGTGTGTATCCCCAAGCAGTTGTGTTTCTATTTGTTTGGTGAGGTAGTGTGGGCTGGTGTTCGGGCTGAGTTGTCGTTTTATCTCGGCCACGCGGTGGTCGGTTAGCCGCATTATGCGCTGGTAGTGCTGGCTCTAGTGCCTCGTCATCGAATTAAGGTAGCAATTTGCGCTTCGGGTAACTTTTGTTTGGGCGTTCGAGTCCATATTCCTCGGCTGCTAGGACCTCAGTCCATCTATCAGTGAGGAGATCTTGATCAGCTTGAAGCTGCTGCTGCTGCTTTTTTAGGCTCTTTGCAGTGGCTATAAGCTGACACTTAAAGTGCTCCTACTCAACGGGATCCTCATGCACGATAAATTCTTTCTCGCCGAGGCTCACCTCATCCTGGGAGAGAGTCATGTAATTACTATCCTCCGAGTCTTAATTCATGGCCTGTTCATCAGGGCTGGCTTGCCCGTCTTCCCATTCGGCCTGTTCGAAACTTGGCTGGGCGGGGTCATCATTGTCTGCGGCATCATCCGGAGTGCTATTTTCTCTTGTGCAGGCATCGCTGTTTTTCCCATGGCATGGTTTAGAGCAGCACCGCTGACGTCGGTGCTTCGGCTGCTTCTCAGGAGGTTTATGCTCAACTGGATCCTTTTTGTGATCGTCATTGGTTTCCTTGGGTGTGTCCACCATGTATATGTCGTATGAGGAGGTGGCTGTCCAGCGACCTGTGGGCGGTGGTTCTTGTTCTTCTCTGGCATCATCGTCCATACTGTCAATGTCTTCGGAGTCGAAATCAAGCATGTCGGTCAAGTCGTCGATAGTGGCTATCAAGTGGGTGGTGGGTGGGTAACGAAGTTCTTCGTCGTTCGCTTCCCACTCAAGCCGGACATAGTTCGGCGAGGAATCTCCTGACAAGGAGAGGGATTTCAACGAGTTTAACACATCACCCAGGGGTGAGTGTTGGAAGATGTCCGCAGAGCTGAACTCCAAGATCGGCGGCCAGTTAGATTCGATGGGCGCGGATACATGCAGTTCGGAGCCAATGGCCCGAGATGAGTCCGAGGTTCCGATGACACAGGCCTTGTTGGAGGTCAGATCTGTGTTCGGCTCTAGCACCGTTGAGTCTGCGGTTTCCATGGCGGGGTGGAGCCTCCCGTCCTTGGATGACGTAATCTGCTCTGGATCTAGGGCCAGAACAGTTACAGGCGCTATCTCCTGAGCGTGATCCGATGACAGATTTAGGTCATGTTCATCGTGGCTGTAGGGTGCGGATGTCATGGGTTCGAATCCGTCGAAGATCAAGTCTCCACGGATGTCGGCGGTGTAGTTCAAGATTCCAAACCTAACCTGATGGCCAGGGGCATAGCTTTCGATCTACTCCAGATGGCCAAACGAGTTGGCCCGCAGTGCGAAGCCACCGAATATGAAGATCTGTCCGGGAAGAAGGATCTCACCCTAGACTGCTTTGTTGATGATCGAATGAGCCATCAAGCCTTATGATGACGACGCAGTGGAACTCTCAATGAAAGCACCAATGTCTGTTTCAAAACCGATGGATCTCGGGTAGGGGGTCCCGAACTGTGCGTCTAAGGCTAATGGTAACAAGAGGCGGGGGACACAATGTTTACCCAGGTTCGGGCCCTCTCTATGGAGGCAATACCCTGTTGGAAATATGCCCTAGAGGCAATAATAAAAGGATTATTATTATATTTCCTTGTTCATGATAATTGTCTTTTATTCATGCTATAATTTTATTATCCAGAAATCGTAATACACGTGTGAATACATAGACCACAATACGTCCCTAGTAAGCCTCTAGTTGACTAGCTCGTTGGTCAACAGATAGTCATGGTTTCCTGACTATGGACATTAGATGTCGTTGACAACGGGATCACATCATTAGGAGAATGATGTGATGGACAAGACCCAATCCTAAGCATAGCACAATATCGTGTAGTTCGTTTTGCTAGAGCTTTTCCAATGTCAAGTATCTCTTCCTTAGACCATGAGATTGTGTAACTCCCGGATACCGTAGGAGTTCTTTGGGTGTACCAAACGTCACAACGTAACTGGGTGACTATAAAGGTGCACTACAGGTATCTCCGAAAGTGTCTGTTGGGTTGACACGGATCGAGACTATGATTTGTCACTCTGTATAACGGAGAGGTATCACTAGGCCCACTCGGTAGTACATCATCATAATGAGCTCAAAGTGACCAAGTGTCTGGTCACGGGATCATGCATTACGGTACGAGTAAAGTGACTTGCCGGTAACGAGATTGAACGAGGTATTGGGATACCAACGATCGAATCTCCGGCAAGTAACATACGGTCTAACAAAGGGAATAGTATACGGTGTTGCTTGAATCCTCGACATCGTGGTTCATCCGATGAGATCATCGAGGAGTATGTGGGAGCCAACATGGGTATCCAGATCCTGCTGTTGGTTATTGACCGAAGAGCCGTCTCGGTCATGTCTGCATGTCTCCCGGACCCGTAGGGTCTACACACTTAAGGTTCGGTGACGCTAGGGTTGTATGAATATGAGTATGCAGCAAACCAAATGTTGTTCGGAGTCCCGGATGGGAACCCGGACGTCACAAGGAGTTCCGGAATGGTCCGAAGGTAAAGAATTATATATAGGAAGTGCTGTTTCGGCCATCGGGAAAGTTTCGGGGTCACCCGGTATTGTATCGGGACCACCGGAAGGGTCCCGGGGGTCCATCGGGTGGGGCCACCTATCCCGGAGGGCTCCTGGGCTGAAGTGGGAGGGGAACCAGCCCCTAGTGGGCTGGTGCGCCCCCCTTGGGCCCGCCCTGCACCTAGGGTTGGAAACCCTAGGTGGGGGGGGGGGGCGCACCACTTGCCTTGGGGGGCACTCCACCCCGCCTGGCCGCCGCCCCCCTTGGGAGATTGCATCTCCCAGGGCCGGCGCCCCCTGGGGCCTATATAAAGGAGGGCAAGGGGGAGGGCAGCCGCACCGTGTGTCTTGGTGCCTCCCTCCCCCTGCTACACCTCGTCCTCCTCCCGCAGCAGCTTGGGGAAGCCCTGCCGGAGTTCTGCTGCATCCACCACCATGCCGTTGTGCTGCTGGATCATCATCAACCTATCCTTCCCCCTTGCTGGATCAAGAAGGAGGAGACGTCATCCGGTCTGTACGTGTGTTGAACGCGGAGGTGTTGTCCGTTCTGCACTTGGTCATCGGTGATTTGGATCACGGCGAGTACGACTCCATCATCACCGTTCTCTTGAACGCTTTCGCACGCGATCTACAAGTGGTATGTAGATGCAATCTCTCTCCCATGACTTGTTGCTTAGATGAACTCATAGATGGATCTTGGTGAAACCGTAGGAAATTTTTTAATTTTCTGCAACGTTCCCCAACAGTGGCATCATGAGCTAGGTCTATGCGTAGTTCTCTATTGCACGAGTAGAACACAATTTTGTTGTGGGCGTAGATCTTATCAACTTGCTTGCCGCTACTAGTCTTTTCTTGCTTCAGCGGTATTGTGGGATGAAGCGGCCCGGACCGACCTTACACGTACGCTTACGTGAGACAGGTTCCACCGACTGACATGCACTAGTTGCATAAGGTGGCTAGCGGGTGTCCGTCTCTCCCACTTTAGTTGGAGCGGATTCGACGAAAAGGGTCCTTATGAAGGGTAAATAGAAGTTGACAAAATCACGTTGTGGTTATTCGTAGGTAAGAAAACGTTCTTGCTAGAACCCAATTGCAGCCACGTAAAAGATGCAACAACAATTAGAGGACGTCTAACTTGTTTTTGCAGCAATTGTCATGTGATGTGATATGGCCAGAAGTTGTGATGAATGATGAATGATATATTGTGATGTATGAGATCATGTTCTTGTAATAGGGATCACGACTTGCATTTCGATGAGTATGACAACCGGCAGGAGCCATAGGAGTTGTCTTTATTTTTGTATGACCTGCATGTCATTGAAGAATGCCATGTAAATTACTTTACTTTATTGCTAAACGCGTTAGCCATAGAAGTAGAAGTAGTCGTTGGCGTGACAACTTCATGAAGACACGATGATGGAGATCATGATGATGGAGATCATGGTGTCATGCCGGTGACGAAGATGATCATGGAGCCCTGAAGATGGAGATCGAAGGAGCTATATGATATTGGCCATATCATGTCACTACTTTATATAATTGCATGTGATGTTTATTATGTATATGCATCTTGTTTACTTAGAACGACGGTAGTAAATAAGATGATCCCTTATAATAATTTCAAGAAAGTGTTCCCCCTAACTGTGTGCCAATGCTAAAGTTCGTCGTTTCGAAGCACCACGTGATGATCGGGTGTGATAGATCCTTACGTTCACATACAACGGGTGTAAGACAGTTTTACACATGCAGAAACACTTAGGTTAACTTGACGAGCCTAGCATGTATAGACATGGCCTCGGAACACAAGAGACCGAAAGGTCGAACATGAGTCATATGGAAGATACGATCAACATGGAGATGTTCACCGATGATGACTAGTCCGTCTCACGTGATGATCGGACACGGCCTAGTCGACTCGGATCGTGTAACACTTAGATGACTAGAGGGATGTCAATCTGAGTGGGAGTTCATTAAATAATTTAATTAGATGAACTTAATTATCATGAACTTAGTCTAAAACCTTTGCAAATATGTCTTGTAGATCAAATGGCCAATGCTCATGTCAACATGAACTTCAACGCGTTCCTAGAGAAAACCAAGCTGAAAGATGATGGCAGCAACTATTCGGACTGGGTCTAGAACCTGAGGATCATCCTCATAGCAGCCAAGAAAGATTATGTCCTAGATGCACCGCTAGGTGAAGCACCCATCCCAGAGAACCAAGACATTATGAACACTTGGCAATCACATGCTGATGATTACTCCCTCTTTCAGTGCGGCATGCTTTACAGCTTAGAGCCGGGGCTCCAAAAGCGTTTTGAGTGACACGGAGCATATGAGATGTTCGAGGAGCTGAAAATGGATTTTCAAGCTCATGCCCGGGTCGAGAGATATGAAGTCTCCGACAAGTTCTATAGTTGTAAGATGGAGGAAAACAGTTCTGTCAGTGAGCACATACTCATAATGTCTGGGTTGCACAACCGCTTGTCCCAGCTGGAGATCAACCTCCCGGACGAGGCGGTCATTGACAGAATCCTTTAGTCGCTCCCACCAAGCTACAAGAGCTTTGTGCTGAACTACAATATGCAGGGGATGGTGAAGACCATTCCTGAAGTATTTTCAATGCTAAAGTCAGCAGAGGTTGAAATCAAGAAAGAACATCAAGTGTTGATGGTCAATAAGACCACTAAGTTCAAGAAGGGCAAGGGTAAGAAGAACTTCAAGAAGGACGGCAAAGATGTTGCCGCGCCCGGTAAGCCAGTTGCCGGGAAGAAGTCAAAGAATGGACCCAAGCCTGAGACTGAGTGCTTTTATTGCAAGGGGAAGGGTCACTGGAAGCGGAACTGCCCCAAATACTTAGCAGACAAGAAGGCCGGCAACACTAAAGGTATATTTGATATACATGTAATTGATGTGTACCTTACCAGTACTCGTAGTAACTCCTGGGTATTTGATACCGGTGCCGTCGCTCATATTTGTAACTCACAGCAGGAGCTGCGGAATGAAAGGAGACTGGCGAAGGACGAGGTGACGATGCGCGTCGGGAATGGTTCCAAGGTCGATGTGATCGCCGTCTGCACGCTACCTCTACATTTACCTACGGGATTAGTTTTAAACCTCAATAATTGCTATTTAGTGCCAAGTTTGAGCATGAACATTGTATCTGGATCTCGTTTGATGCGAGATGGCTACTCATTTAAATTCGAGAATAATGGTTGTTCTATTTATATGAGAGATATGTTTTATGGTCATGCCCCGATGGTCAATGGTTTATTCTTAATGAATCTCGAACGTAATGTTACACATGTTCATAGTGTGAATACCAAAAGATGTAAAGTTGATAACGATAGTCCCACATACTTGTGGCACTGCCGCCTTGGTCACATTGGTATCAAGCGCATGAAGAAGCTCCATGCTGATGGACTTTTAGAGTCTCTCGATTATGAATCATTTGACAAATGCGAACCATGCCTCATGGGCAAAATGACCAAGACTCCGTTCTCCGGAACAATGGAGCGAGCAACCAACTTATTGGAAATCATACATACTGATGTGTGTGGTCCAATGAGCGTTGAGGCTCGCGGAGGCTATCGTTATGTTCTCACTCTCACTGATGACTTGAGTAGATATGGGTATGTCTACTTGATGAAACACAAGTCCGAGACCTTTGAAAAGTTCAAGGAATTTCAGAATGAGGTAGAGAATCAACGTGACCGAAAGATAAAGTTTCTACGATCAGATCGTGGAGGAGAATATTTAAGTCACGAATTTGGTACACACTTAAGAAAATGTGGAATCGTTTCACAACTCACGCCGCCTGGAATACCTCAGCGTAACGGTGTGTCCGAATGTCGTAATCGCACTCTATTGGATATGGTGCGATCTATGATGTCTCTTACCGATTTACCGCTATCATTTTGGGAATACGCTCTAGAGACAGCTACATTCACTTTAAATAGGGCACCGTCTAAATCCGTTGAGACGACCCCGTATGAATTATGGTTTGGGAAGAAACCTAAGCCGTTGTTTCTAAAAGTTTGGGGATGCGATGCTTATGTCAAGAAACTTCAACCTGAAAAGCTCGAATCCAAGTCGGAAAAATGCGTCTTCATAGGATACCCTAAGGAAACCATTTGGTATACCTTCTACCTTAGATCCGAAGGCAAGATCTTTGTTGCCAAGAATGGATCCTTTCTGGAAAAAGAGTTTCTCTCAAAAGGAGTAAGTGGGAGGAAAGTAGAACTCGATGAAGTACTACCTCTTGAACCGGAAAGTAGTACAGCTCAGGAAAATGTTCCTGTGGTGCCTACACCGACTGGAGAGGAAATTAATGATGATGATCAAGGTACTTCGGATCAAGTTGCTACTGAACTTCGTAGGTCCACAAGGACACGTTCCACAGCAGAGTGGTATGGCAACCCTGTCCTGGAAATCATGTTGTTAGACAAGGTGAACCTTCGAACTATGAAGAAGCGATGGCGGGCCCAGATTCCAACAAATGGCTAGAAGCCATGCAATCCGAGATAGAATCCATGTATGAAAACAAAGTATGGACTTCGACTGACTTGCCCGATGATCGGCGAGCGATAGAAAACAAATGGATCTTTAAGAAGAAGACGGACGCGGATGGTAATGTCACCATCTATAAAGCTCGACTTGTCGCTAAGGGTTATCGGCAAGTTCAAGGGATTGACTATGATGAGAGTTTCTCTCCCGTAACGAAGCTTAAGTCCGTCCGAATCATGTTAGCAATTGCCGCATACTATGATTATGAGATATGGCAGATGGACGTCAAAACGGCATTCCTTAACGGTTGTCTTAAGGAAGAGCTGTATATGATGCAGCCGGAAGGTTTTGTCGATCCTAAGAATGCTAACAAAGTATGCAAGCTCCAGCGATCCATTTATGGGCTGGTGCAAGCATCTCGGAGTTGGAACATTCGCTTTGATGAGATGATCAAAGCGTTTGGGTTTATGCAGACTTATGGAGAAGTCTGTGTTTACAAGAAAGTGAGTGGGAGCTCTGTAGCATTTCTCATATTATATGTAGATGACATACTTTTGATGGGAAATGATATAGAATTCTTGGACAACATTAAGGCCTACTTGAATAAGTGTTTTTCAATGAAGGACCTTGGAGAAGCTGCTTACATATTAGGCATCAAGATCTATAGGGATAGATCGAGACGCCTCATAGGTCTTTCACAAAGCACATACCTTGATAAGATTTTGAAGAAGTTCAAAATGGATCAGTCCAAGAAAGGGTTCTTGCCTGTATTGCAAGGTGTGAGATTGAGCTCGGCTCAATGCCCGACCACGGCAAAAGATAAAGAAGAGATGAGCGTCATCCTCTATGCCTCAGCCATAGGATCTATTATGTATGCCATGCTGTGTACCAGACCTGATGTAAACCTTGCCGTAAGTTTGGTAGGAAGGTACCAAAGTAATCCCGGCAAGGAACACTGGACAGCGGTCAAGAATATCCTGAAGTACCTGAAAAGGACAAAGGACATGTTTCTCGTTTATGGAGGTGACGAAGAGCACGTCGTAAAGGGTTACGCCGACGCTAGCTTCGACACAGATCTGGATGACTCTAAGTCACAAACCGGATACGTGTATATGTGGAATGGTGGGGCAGTAAGCTGGTGCAGCTGCAAGCAGAGCGTCGTGGCGGGATCTACATGTGAAACGGAGTACATGGCAGCCTCGGAGGCAGCGCATGAAGCAATTTGGGTGAAGGAGTTCATCACCGACCTAGGAGTCATACCCAATGCATCGGGGCCGATCAAACTCTTCTGTGACAACACTGGAGCTATTGCCCTTGCCAAGGAGCCCAGGTTTCACAAGAAGACCAGGCACATCAAGCGTCGTTTCAACTCCATCCATGAAAATGTTCAAGATGGAGACATAGATATTTGCAAAGTACATACGGATCTGAATGTCGCAGATCCGTTGACTAAACCTCTTCCGCGAGCAAAACATGATCAACACCAGAACTCTATGGGTGTTCGATTCATCACAACGTAACTAGATTATTGGCTCTAGTGCAAGTGGGAGACTGTTGGAAATATGCCCTAGAGGCAATAATAAAAGGATTATTATTATATTTCCTTGTTCATGATAATTGTCTTTTATTCATGCTATAATTGTATTATCCGGAAATCGTAATACACGTGTGAATACATAAACAACAATACGTCCCTAGTAAGCCTCTAGTTCACTAGCTCGTTGGTTAACAGATAGTCATGGTTTCCTGACTATGGACATTAGATGTCGTTGACAACGGGATCACATCATTAGGAGAATGATGTGATGGACAAGACCCAATCCTAAGCATAGCACAAGATCATGTAGTTCGTTTTAGAGCTTTTCCAATGTCAAGTATCTCTTCCTTAGACCATGAGATCGTGTAACTCCCGGATACCGTAGGAGTGCTTTGAGTGTACCAAACGTCACAACGTAACTGGGTGACTATAAAGGTGCACTACAGGTATCTCTGAAAGTGTCTATTGGGTTGACACGGATCGAGACTGGGATTCGTCACTCCGTATAACGGAGAGGTATCACTGGGCCCACTCGGTAGTACATCATCATAATGAGCTCAAAGTGACCAAGTGTCTGGTCACGGGATCATGCATTACGGTACGAGTAAAGTGACTTGCCGGTAACGAGATTGAACGAGGTATTGGGATACCGACGATCGAATCTCGGGCAAGTAACATACCGTCTGACAAAGGGAATAGTATACAGGGTTAATTGGATCCTCGACATCGTGGTTCATCCGATGAGATCATCGAGGAGTATGTGGGAGCCAACATGGGTATCCAGATCCCGCTGTTGGTTATTGACCAGAGAGCCGTCTCAGTCATGTCTGCATGTCTCCCGAACCCGTAGGGTCTACACACTTAAGGTTCGGTGATGCTAGGGTTGTATGAATATGAGTATGCAGCAAACCAAATGTTGTTCGGAGTCCCAGATGGGATCCCGGATGTCAAGAGGTGTTCCGTAATGGTCCGGAGGTAAAGAATTATATATAGGAAGTGCTGTTTCGGCCATCGAGAAAGTTTCAGGGTCACCCGGTATTGTACCGGGACAACCAGAAGGGTCCTAGGGGTCCACCGGGTGGGGCCACCTATCCCAGAGGGCTCCGTGGGCTGAAGTGGGAGGGGAACCAGCCCCTAGTGGGCTGGTGCGCCCCCCTGCCCCCCTGCGCCTAGGGTTGGAAACCCTAGGTGGGGGGGGGGGCGCACCACTTGCCTTGGGGGCAGTCCACCCCCCCTGGCCGCCGCCCCCCTTGGGAGATTGCATCTCCCAGGGCCGGCGCCCCCCCCCGGGGGCCTATATAAAGGAGGGAAAGGGGGAGGGCAGCCGCACCGTGTGTCTTGGCGCCTCCCTTCCCCTTCTACACCTCGTCCTCCTCCCGCAGCAGCTTGGCGAAGCCCTGCCGGAGTTCTGCTACATCCACCACCACGCCGTTGTGCTGCTGGATCATCATCAACCTCTCCTTCCCCCTTGCTGGATCAAGAAGGAGGAGACGTCATCCGCTCCGTACGTGTGTTGAACGCGGAGGTGCTGTCCGTTCGGCACTTGGTCATCGGTGATTTGGATCACGGCGAGTACGACTCCATCATCACCGTTCTCTTGAACGCTTCCGCACGTGATCTACAAGTGGTATGTAGATGCAATCTCTCTCCCATGACTCGTTGCTTAGATGAACTCATAGATGGATCTTGGTGAAACCGTAGGAAAAATTTAATTTTCTGCAACGTTCCCCAACATACCCTACTTCCTGCTTGATTGATCTTGATGAATATGAGTATTACAAGAGTTGATCTACCACGAGATCATAGAGGCTAAACCCTAGAGCTAGCCTATGATTATGATTGTTCTTGTCCTACGTACTAAACCCTCCGGTTTATATAGACACTGGAGGGGGCTAGGGTTACACAGAGTCGGTTACAGAGAAAGGAATCTACATATCCGAGTTGTCAAGCTTGCCTCCACACAAAGGAGGGTCCCATCCGATCACGGGACGAAGTCTTCTATCTTGTATCTTCATAGCCCAATAGTCCGGCACATGCATATATAGTCCAGCTGTCTGAGGACCCCTTAATCGAAGACTCCCTCGATAACCCACAACTGTAGGGGTTCGTTTGTACCCTTCTTTGATAAATAAGAGTGTCGAACCCAACGAGGAGCTAAAGGTGCAAAAAATATTCCCTCAAGTTCTATCGACCACCGATACAACTCTATGCACACTTGACGTTTGCTTTACCTTAAACAAGTATGAGACTATTTTGCAAGAATAAAACTACGATTACTTTGCGAGAAGAGAACTACGGATAAATTGCAAGGTAGTAAAAGTGGATAGCTTTTGTCAACAAGAAAGTCATTTGTCTCTAGGAAATCGATAACAAGTACCGGTAATCATTCTTGTAATTTTATATGAGGGAGAGGCATGAGCTAACATAGTTTCTCTAATTGGATCATATGCACTTATGATTGGAACTCTAGGAAGAATCCACAACTACTAAAGATCATTAAGGTCGTGAAACCCAACCATAGCATTAAGTATCAAGTCCTCTTTACTCCCATACGCCATAGCCCACTTATCCGTGTTTAGGCTGCTGCCATCCCCTGCAACACTGACAATAAGCAAACCATGAACATATTGCAACACCCTACAACGGGGGCCCCTCATGTTTGCGCGAGACGGAGGGCACCGTAGGACAGCACCATAAATAAAATATACAATCATACCAACCAAGATCACGATTAATCCACAGGACAAAACCGATCTACTCAAACATCATAGGATAACCATAGATCGTTGGAAAAATAATATATGGAGTTGAGCACCATGTTTAAGTAGAGATTACAGCGGGGAGAAGGGGTGTTACACTGCTGCATAGAGGGGGAGAAAGTTGGTGTCGACGGTAGCAAGATTGTTGATGTAGATCGCCGTCGCGATCCTTGCCCTGGCGGCACTTCGGCGCCACCGGGAGAGAGGGGGAGAGAGCCCTCACGGTGTTCTGGACTAGGGGGTACTCACCATGTTGTCTCTCGATCAGTTAGATTGGGCCGAGGACCCCCATGGCCATATACTCATTGGCCAGTTCGGACAGCTGCCGCTTATAAGGAAGATTCCACAAGACTTGGTGATCAAGACAAGGACTCCTCCCCACCGGCGTATTCGGCTAGGACTCTTGTTATCCTAGGCCTCTGGTACATTATATAAACCAGGGCCAGGCTAGTCGATAGACATACACAATCATAATCATAGGCTAGCTTCTAGGGTTAGCCTCTACAATCTCGTGGTAGATCCACTCTTGTAATACTCATATCATTAAGATCAATCAAGCAGGAAGTAGGGTATTACCTCCACAGAGAGGGCCTGAACCTGGGTAAACAACGTGTCCCCCGACTCCTGTTACCATTAGCCTTAGATGCACAGTTTGGGACCCCCTACCCGAGATCCGCCAGTTTTGACACTGACATTGGTGCTTTCATTGAGAGTTCCGTTGTGTGAGCGGCAAAGGATCAATGGCTCGACGACAGATCAATTGCGACGTCGGCTTCTTCGTCACCGGCTCGACTGGTCACCTTGGCTTAACCGAGGACTGCGCCCTACCTTCAACCGTCATGTTCGGATGAGGGCCTTCATCAACAACGACTCCGATCTCTATCAAGATCATGGAGGAATCATCCATGGAGCTCAGGGGCTCAACGTCAACATTGCCCTTGGGCGACCGTGCTGTTTTTCTAGACATCGAAATTGTATCTGCCGCCACCGCCTCCTCGAGTGTCGTTTTAATGATTGCTTCGGTGGAATTGTGCGGAATTAAGTCTACAATAACCCTGGAAAATTTTGTCGAGTTCCGATGGAGAAATCACTGGCAATCTATGATATACCGGAGCCCTGTCAAATCTGGACGAGAATCCGAATGAGTTTGGAGCGTGGTGTCCAGCTCTAGGTCGGACATCCTTTGGAAGATCCAACCGTTGATCGACTGCGGAATTCCTATATCTACCACCTGTCAAAATTTCAGCTCGATCCGACCGTCCAAACTCTGGGAACCTTCCGATTAGTGCATCACTATTCGGATTTGTTTTCTGCACGTGAATGAATCCGACCTGAGTTCATCTTCTTTATGAACGGGATTTCGGACATCCTTTTTGAAGGAAGTTTTTGTCTAGGGTATTGTGTTTTATTGTCAAACACATCCCACTGATATTAAAAATATTTTTCCCAATATAATCTTCACCATCGCGCCGGTGTCAAACCAGCCCGACAACATTGCTCTACGGCGGCCGCCCTGCGCTAGACACATCGTCGCTTTGTTGAGCCGAGCTCAACTCCTTCGGATCATCATCTCGGCAAGCCGAACAATACTTCGGCATCGCCAAGGATAAACCGTCACTAACACCGCCGCCCCTCGGATTACACGGAGCGGGCACACCAGCATCGCCGCACGGTCACTTCACCAAGCCAGCATTGACCACGTCACAAGTTGCGACCTGCATCGGCATGGCCGAACCGTTGCTTCATCGAGCCGATGTCCACCACGCCGAACTACTCCAACACCTCGGCTGACATGGCAGCTGCAAAATCTCCTCACCAACCTGCTCTGTCTCCTCTCTGGGCCGGGGCCTTCATCATCCCTTCATCAACTTACTTCGGAGACTTCGGCGTCACGGGCCGACCAGCTTCATCACATTAGCTGGACCACGGGCTTTGCCTCGGCGAATCAACCTTTGCCAGCATCGCCATACCTTCGCTTCATCACCCATCAGGCAATGGGTGTGCGGATCAAGTCCCAATTTTGGGAGTAATCGTTCTTCAGATTGCTACAGCAGATAAATCAGGTGCTATTAATCCTAGCAATTTTTGCTTGTTTGGGTTTATTTTTCCCAAGGAGTTATTACTCTACTTTGTTCCATCATCTATACATAGGTCTATCAAATGGTGGCCGCATTAATGATGGTCGTGTGATGGTTCAGTCAGTTTCCGTGCATAGTTCGGCGAACGCCGTATCCGGAACTCGGACCGACCTATGAATTCGGGCTTTGTCATGCCTTCACTGCGTCACGCCGACGCCCTGCATCGACATCGGCTTCGGCGCCAGGCCACGTCTCTTTAAATAAATTATTTTTGCGTAAAGCAATTATGCAAGGATTATATATATATATATGTATATATATATATATATATGGTGGGTCTATTATGATAACACCCCTTAAGAGCTTATTCTGCACATCAAATCGCCTTATTCTGATAAGACTCCTCCGTCCCCCCGACCGGAACCAGATCCACCACCCACCGTCACACCCCACCCCCGGAGCACACCCACCCCCGCACTACCCACCTTCTTCCCCGCATGGCCCACGACCCAACCTCCCTCTCTACCTTCTACTGCCGACACAGCTCACCACCCTCGCCCCAATCCCCTCCCACGCTGCCGCCCTAAGCCTCCACCGTCGCACAACCCCATGCGCTCCTCCACCTTCTTCCCCGTCGGGGCCACCGCGCCACCAGAACCACCACTCCCCCACCTTCTTCTCTGTCGGGGCCCCCGCGCCGCTAGAAACCCCGCTCCCCACCTTCTTCCTGGCACCGACGCCACCAGATCTCCCACGCCCCGGCCACCGTGGCTCCAACCACCGTCTCCCCGCTCCGCCCCCTCCCCTAGCCACCAGCACTTCCTTCGCGCAAAAAGGGCCGCCGAGCACCGCATCCGGCCATGGGTTCGTGACGAGAACCCACCGGATCCGGCCTCCCAGATGGCTGCGGCCGTGGGGCGTCGAGGTCACCATGGCCCTCTCCGCCCCAGATCCGGTGAGCCCCTCATGGCCCTCTCCTCCCCAGCTCGTGTGCCGACGGCGACATCCAGCGGGTCAGGGCAGACCTCATCCAGCTTCTTCCCCGTCGGCGCCGCAGCTGGCCACACCTCCTGGTGCCCCTCGGGCTGGTCTCGCGCCGCCCCTGCCCGGCATCACCCATCCCCCATGCCCAGATCTGCCATTCGTCCTCGATCTGGATCAAGTCGACGACGAGCCCTCTCCTCGTGGCGGTCTCCAGCGAGACCCTCATCTGCACCACCCGTAGGTACTCGGGTGCCACCCACCACGTGCAGCTTGGCCGCAGCCCCCGTGCAGCTTGGTCGCGCCGCCGCCGCTGCCCTAGCGCTGCACCTCCCTGACCAGCGCCGTTGCCGCCACTCCAGCCTTATGCCGCGCTGCAACCCGCCCTCCTCCATGTCGACCCCTGGATCTGACGGCCGAGCCGCCACATGAGTCAAACAGGTGAGCCGCTCCTCCGCCCCGCAGTCTCCGATTGCCATTCTTGCAAATTGCAATCTTCCTCCACCAGCGCTTTGCAGGCACCGCCGTGACCCTCTTCATTCCCTGATCCAACTTCCAAGGAGCAGCAGGGTGTTACCGATAGCCTCCTCATCTCCTCTTACTCGAGCTCGGGCCGACACCTAGCTCGGCCACATGCCGGCGCTTCCCTCCCCTCCACACGTGCCTCCCTGCCAGCCTCGGACCTTACCTCGCCACCAACGGGCACAGCAACCCCCCTGGTATACAGCAACGGGTCCTCCCTGGCCCCGATGGCAGCGACAATGTCAACAGTAGACCCCCTGTGCAGTTCACGCGATGCACCCCTGTGGTGTGGAGCTCATCTGTGTGTCGTTTGCTTCCCCCATCGCATGCGTGCAGTGCGGTTCGTATGGTGATGTAGCTCACCGCTTGGTGCTCCAGTGCAGTTAGACTGCCGGTGGTGTTCACCAATTTCTCCTCCCACACGACCTTCTCACTTCACACCAACGACGTGCGCAATCACCTCACTATCTAGACCAAGTGGAGTAGTGGACTGAAGTTCACAAAAAAATATGATTGAAGTTCCCAAAAAAGCCGTTAGAGAAAGTTGTTAAAAAAGTAAGGTGCTCGTGAAGTTTAGTTTATTATTTCGAGACAAAGTGTAGTTTACTTGGTCAACTTGCCTTGTTGATTCAGAATTTGGCTTCCTTCTTGTGTGCGCCAGTCGAAGAATTTATGTATGATATACCTTTTGTTCCAATCCGAGCTGACCGCTAGATTTGTGCTTCTTTGTCTTTGATTTCTGTTTGTTTTGCAGAAACCGATGAAAAGGATTCCTGGGCTAGTGCTCATTAGTCTTGGGTGACTAGGTGATCTCACTCCCCTATAAAATTTTCACCGTTTCCTACCTATGGCTATGGTAATTCCTCCATCAAACCACCTGACTTCAGGTTGCCCTGCCCACCATGCAGTTTTGCGCACGTAGGAGTGTAGCTCGACCAACGGGACGTGCAATTTGGCCCATGGCGTCAACGGTTTTCCGGTGAACTCGCATGTGCACGGGCAGTTCCCTTGGACTATGCACACGTGGTCGTTTTTATGAGGGGTTCACTGTGTATGTTGGAGAGGTTCGCTCCTTCATGGGGGTCATCTTTTTAGGTAGTTCACTTCCTGAATTGTTTTAACACTTTTTTGTTTTTGCTTAAATCCGGTCTAGTGTAGTTCGTTTGTTATGTTGGATATGTTCATTTTCATGAAAAAAATAAAAGGTTGATGCAGCCCACTTCGAGGAGTCTTGTGGTTCACCTCATTCAATAAGGAAGAAACAGAGTGTCTTTATCAGATAGATGTGGCTTTGAAGCTCACTTCGTTGTCTCATGCAGTTTTTTATAATACTCCTCCGTGGTTTGCTCGGTAAATAGGAAAAAAATATATCTCAAAGAAGCTCGCTTTTCATTATATGTAGTTCACTCGTTCAGTCCCTGCGGTCCACTCGCTCGGTCTACGCACGTAAAATGAGTTTAGTAAAAACTCAAGCGGTTCACTTTCGATAGTGACACGACCCGTTTACGGTAGTCTCGAGGTTCACTTTTCATAGTATTGCGGTTCACCAACGTTCGACATGAAGTGCACTACACCTCGTTTGCGAAAATTTACGTCCCACAAAAAAAAACCATGCAGTGCACTTGCCCTTCTAATGAAGTGCGGTATTTCGTCTGAAGCAGTGCGTTCTTCTTTCCCCATTCGAGAAAAAAAACTCGTCTCAAGCAGTGCATTCTTCTTTCCCCGTCCGAGAAAAAATACGTCTAAACAAAAAGAAACCATGTAGTGCACTTGCCCATCGAACGAAGTGCGGCATTTCGTCTGAAGTAGTGCGTTCTTCTTTCCTCGTCTGAGAAAAAATATGTCTAAACAAAAACAAACCATGCAGTGCACTTGCCCATCTGATGCAGTGCGGTATTTTGTCTGAAGCAATGCGTTCTTCTGTCCGATGCAGTACATATGACGATTTTGGTCTCGCGAAGAACAGAGTGTCGCTTTTCGATAAAATCGAAACTGCTCTTAAATCGTAAGGAATTAGAGAGAGTGTTCTACATGAAAAAGTTGCATCTCGTCGATATCTTTCCAACGGCGTATGATTTGAATTATTCAGACCAACTGTTCGTAAAAATTTCGCGAAAAAACAGCCGCTATCTCTCGACGTCAGCCGCACGATTTTTAAAATTAACTAAAAACCATAAGAAATCTCAAAAAAAATTCAGCATACGAAAGTTGCGCCTCGTCCGTACCTTTCCAACGGCGTATCATACGCCTCATTTCGACAAACGGTTACAAAACTGGAGCGAAAACAGTACCGAAAATTTCAAAAAATTTGAAAAAGAGAGTTCCGCGATTTAGTAAATTTGAAACTGCTCTTCAACCGTAACGAATTAGAGAAAATGATAGATATGAAAAAGATGTGCCTTGATGATATCTTTCCAACAGTGTATCATTTGCTTTGTTCCGACGAGCGGTTTAGAAGAAATCGCGAAAAAACGCTCGCTGCCACTCGTCATGGGCCGCGCCATTTTCGAAACTGCTCTTAAACCGTGTGGAATCTAGAAAAGTGTTCAACATGTCGAAGTTGCACCTAATCCATAGCTTTTCAACGGTATATTACACACCTCATTCCGATAAATGGTTAAAAACTAGAGTGAAATCAGTACCGAAAAAAACAACGCGTGCAGTTTTTTCCGATGAGAAGTTCACTCGTGTGAGTACTGCAGCACACTTCGTTCAAAGAATGACGTGCACTTGCATTCAGCGCGCAGTGCGGAAGTGTTATCAGAATAGTTATTCTGCTAATATTATCAGAATAGACCGTATATATATATATATATATATATATATATATATATATATATATTATTTCCTGGACCACACTATTTTATGTGTGCAGGTAATCGATTTTGGCTGCGTTACACGGTCACTACTCCGGAGTGCCAAACTCCTTGCTCGGACACCTCGGGCTTGGGGGCTGGGACCTCGGCCATGCCGAGGACCGCGAACCTTGTCGGATCTGTCACAGATCAATGGGCGTCTTCGTCCTGCCACAAGCCCGAATCGCGTCATCAACATCGAGCACATTAACCAACTAAGTCGCTTTTATGCTAAAAAACTTTCAATTTTAAATTTTCTTCGGTTCGGCCAAGCATTATACTTTTTTTGGCAAAAAGTTGTTGGTGAAAAAATTCCTTGTCATAACTTTGTTTGTGACACACAAATTCAAATACCCCGTTTATTTGGGGGCTTCCTTTATGAAGCCTTTCCGCTTGCATATGATTATACTTGTACGGCTTCGTTCCTTGTTCGTGTATTACGCCACAATATGCACCACATTGACTTAAGTGTTCCGCAAGCTGGGTTGCCTTGCTCCTGTGCTTACCCCTACGTTCCCGATTGTTTGGCTAGGGAGTAAAGGGAGCACCTCTGTGATTGTCACGACCGGGTCATCCGAGTTCGGACCTCAGACTGGGTGAAGCCGAAAGCTAGCGCTCTTATTGTTTTTAATCATGGTCGGCACACAATGGAACTCATGAGTACAAAAAATCTATTGCACAAGTCTCATAGTAACAATGAGCAACCGAAGAAAGGTATCAGTGGGGGTACTTTTTTCTTCTAAGATGCTTCTTACACTTCATTAGTAATATAGCATAAGTTCCATGAGCGCGCTTTGTCTGTTACAGCCTTATGGCCTGATTGCCTGGTTATCAAAAACACCGTCGATATTCTTGACAGGTGGAGTACATAACACTTTTCGGCCCTTGACCGAAGAGGGAGAAGCTGACAGTCGGTTAAGACGCGTTTAAAGTTCGGGTGAACACAGATATGATATAAGTACTTTGGCACATACAAATCATTATACATAAAATTCTTTTACCCAAATCACTTGGGGGGCTCTTAAAATTTATATGAGCTGTTTTATAGTAAATGTGTTTTCTTCTTGGTTGTTGCAAAGTCATTTTCTACCGCTCCTTTTTCGACTCGAGTGTATGGTCAATAGCCGGATTTACTTTTTTGAACTTTTTTGAACCAAGATGATCTATGACATCTCAGATATAATGGCACTGGAGCTCGGATGTAGTTCGGCGTTTAATATCGGTTGTAACAATACTCTTCGGATATAATCCGACGCTGGAGCTCGGATACAGTTCGGCGTTGGAGCTCGGTTGTAACAATACTCTTCGGATATAGTCCGGCGGTGGAGCTCGGATACATTCCAGCATTGGAGCATGGAAGCGGTCCGGTGTTGGTGCTCATCCACAAAAGATACCTCGGATGCAAGAGGATACCGTCGCACGGGAACAACTTCAAACCCGAGGTGTGGCATAAAATAACAAGGCATTAATAAAGGTCGGAAACTTAAAGGGGCTCCTCGGATACCCGATGTGTAAGCTCTTCGGATGCATTTCGGCGATCTTCAAGATCGAAGATAAGAAGATTTGTTGAACCAGTTTTCAAGACCGACGACCAAAGATGAAGAACAGTTCGGAAGAATCGAGGAGCGTCCCCAACTCGAAGACCGGTTCCGGGGGCTACTGATGGTGTCCTGGACTAGGGGGTACTCGCCATGTCATCTCCCGATCAGTTAGATTGGGCCGAGGACCCCCATGGCCGTATACTCATGGGCCAGTTCGGACAGCTGCTGCATACAAGGAAGATTCCACAAGACTTGGTGATCAAGACAAGGACTCCTCCCCACTGGCGTATTCGGCTAGGACTCTTGTTATCCTAGGCCTCTGGTACATTATATAAACCAGGGCTAGGCTAGTCGATAGACATACACAATCATAATCATAGGCTAGCTTCTAGGGTTAGCCTCTACGATCTCATGGTAGATCCACTCTTGTAATACTCATATCATCAAGATCAATCAAGCAGGAAGTAGGGTATTACCTCCATAGGGAGGGCCTGAACCTGGGTAAAGATCGTGTCCCCCGCCTCCTGTCACCATTAGCCTTAGACGCACAATTCGGGACCCCCTACCTGAGATCTGCCGGTTTTGACACCGACAAGCGCCCCTCCTTCTTCTTCCTTGGCCTCCCTCTACATGGGAGGAGGGTTCCCCCTCTGGTCCATGGCCTCCATGGTGGCGGAGGGGCAGGATCCCCTCCTAGATTGGATCTCCCTCTCTGTTCTCTTCTGTTTTGCGTTCCCCGGATCTGGCCCTTCACGGTTTCTTAAATTCCCGGAGATACGTAACTCCGATTGCGCTGAAATTTTTACACAATTTTTTCCATAAATTATCTTTCTTGCGCCATAAGAAGGGCCCCAACCAGCCTTCGAGGAGGGCACAAGATACCTCGGCACGCCAGGGGGTGCCCGACACGCCCTAGTGGGTTGTGGTCACTATGGGCCCCTGTTTGCGTTGATTCCACCTTTCCAAAATCATAAATATTCCAAAATAATTCTCCATAAATTTTTATCGCGTTTGGACTTCGTTTGATATGGATTTTATGTGAAACAAAAAACATGCAACAAACAGGAACTGTTACTGGGCACTGGATCAATAGTTTAGTCCAATAAATCATATAAAAATTGCCAAAAGTATGTGAAAGTTGTATAATATTGGCATGAAACAATCAAAAATTATAGATACGATAGAGACATATCAAGCATCACATAGGAAGCGAAAGAATATGGTAAAGGCTCTGATTAGGGAGGATGGTACAAAATTTACAGTCAATGAGGACATGAGGGAGATGGCAGCAGGTTTCTATGAGCAGCTATTCACTTCTGAAGGTTCGACCGGAGCTGAAGCTTTGTTGCAGAATATTGAGACACTAGTGACGACAGAATGAATGGGAGACTGACGGCACCGATCATAGATGAGGAGATTTCGGAGGAATTATTGGGCCCGACCAAATCGCCTGGTCCAGACAGACTGCCGGCGCTCTTCTATCAATGACACTGGCCATTGGTACGAGAAGACATATGTATGTCAGTCAGGGCGTTTCTGAACGGTGTGGCAACTCCGGAGACTTTTAATGACATCATCATAGTGATGATTCCTAAGGTGAACGCACCAGAGCTACTAACTCAGTTTAGGCCCATAAGTCTATGAAGTGTGTTGTATAAGATAGCTATAAAGGTCCTTGCGAACAAATTGAAGGTTATTCTACCAATTCTTATTTCTGAGGAGCAGAGTTTCATTCCAGGCCGCCTCATTACGGACAATGTTTTAGTAGCATATGAATGTGTTCATGCCATCTGGACTAGAAAGAGGAAGAAATGTTTGTGTGCGGTGAAGCTGGATATGATGAAGGCTTATGATAGGGTGGAGTGGGTTTTCTTGGAGAGGATGATGTCTCAGTTTGGGTTTGATCCAGCATGGATAGCCATGATTGTGCACTGTGTCACGTCCGCTCGTTTCTTTGTCAAGCTAAATGGGGCTGCTCCAGGCGCTTCACACCCTCACGTGGATTAACACAGGGCGATCTGCTATCACCATACTTGTTCCTTTTTTGTGTAGAGGGGTTCTCGCCTTGTTGCGAAGAGCGCAAGAGGACAAGAGCATCAATGGTATCTCTTTTGGGGGCACTGACCCCCACGTCACACATTTGTTGTTTGCAGATGACAACATTGTATTCCTTGAAGGTTCAACCGAGAGTATGGCTACCCTTAAGGAGATCTTGATGAGGTATGAGGAGGCCTCTGGTCAACGAGTGAATCTGCAAAAGTCCTCTATTTTCTTTGGCAAAGGGTGCAATGATGATATCAAAAATGAATTGAAACAAGCAGTGGGCATTGAGAGTGAGGTGTTGAGTGAGCGGTACCTTGGTCTGCCAACACTGGTTGGACGATCGAAAGACAGTACTTTTAAGTATGTCATCGAAAGCTCCAAGGGCAAGGTGACGAGATGGAAGGGAAAGGGTTTGTCCAAGGCCGCCAGAGAAGTTCTTGTAAACTCGGGATTACAATTGACACCGACTTTTACCATGAGTTGCTTTCATCTCACAAAAAATATATGCCGGAACCTGACATCCATCTCTTCAAAATTCTGGTGGGGGGCAATGAACGGTGAAAGAAAGGTGCATTGGATTTCTTGGGAGAAGATGTGTGCTTCAAAGAAGGAGGGGGGCCCTGGTTTCAGAAATCTGGAGGGGTTCAACCTAGCGCTATTAGCTAAGCAAGAGTGGAGGATGCTCACTAATCCCTTCTCTCTCTGTGTTAGGGTGTTGAAAGCAAGATACTTTAAAAATGATACCATCTTGAGCGCCACCTACCCTTCCAATTTGTCATACACTTACAGAAGCATTCTGCATGGGAGGGAACTTGTTAGCAAGGGGCTAGTGTGGAGGGCCAGTGATGGCTCCAGGATCAAAACATATCATGACAACTTGATTCCGCGGCAAGGCAGTTTGAGACCACTGGGTCAACTATATGTACAAGAATTGACCAAGGTTGCCGATCTCCTGAACCATAATGGAACGGGTTGGGACCCACATATTGCTATGTTCTCAGAATCAAATGTTCATGACGTTATGCAAATAGCAGTGGGGGGGGGGCGGAAGACTACCCTACTTGGAATTACACAAAGAATGGCGTCCTCAATGTCAAATCGGCATATCATCTATGGATGTCAAAGAGGAAGGCGAGGACAGGCCAGCAAGAGTCTTCAAATTCGGTCCGAAGCCACAAGGGATATATGGTGTTGTGGGGTACAAGTGCCCCGCCGAAGGCGAAAATCCATATGTGGCGTATCATTAGAAATGGACTGGCTGTGGGATCGGAACTTCATCGGAGACAGATCAAACTGGATGTTTTTTGTGTCGCATGCGACATGAAAGAAACCATACTTCATCGTTTTTGGGCATGTCAGCATTCATCCCAATTCTGGAAGTTGTTGCGTTCAGAAAAAGGTATCGCAATGGCAACCCCGCCGTGTCAGATGGATACCCAGGGTGCACTGGCTCATTGTATACTTGGCTGGTTCTCCGGAGCATCCGGGGAAGAGAAGGGAGCAATGATGCAAGCCACATATGGTCTCTGGCTAGCAAGAAATGAGACGAGGAAGGGGAAGAGAAATGACCCGCCACATGCGGTAATGGAGGTTGTGCATTCCCACATGCTTGAGTGGACCAACTCACACCTGCCAGAAGTGAGCATGCAAGAGCCCAAGGAAAACCAGAGATGGGCTTCACGGAAGGAGGGTTGGGTTAAAATTAACTCCGACAGAGCGTTGTCAAAAGTGGGCGACAAGGCAGGAGGTGGGGCGGTGATACATGACCACAATGGGGCTTTTTTGGCCGGTGTATGTCATGTTTTTCTACACATTATGGACTTGGAAGCAGCAGAAATCCTTGCATGAGTTCTGCAGGTAGTTGATGAAATTGGTGAAATATCCACCTAGAGTTGGATAGCTCAAAGGTGGTCCAGATGATCCAGCAAGAGGGCAGAAACTTCTCGGCAGTAGGCCCCTAGATTCATGACATAAAACCAATGGTGGAGACAAAGCAAGGAGTCAAGGTATCTTGGGTACGACAAATAGCTAATGTCGTCACACATAAATTGGCGAGAGTAGGAGTAGGTGATGAATTATGTAAGGTTTGGTTGGGGTTCCCCCAGACTGTATCTTGGATGTAATCTAGGATGACATTCCGAGCTTCGTGGAGTTTTAAATAAAGCGGTGACATTAACCCTAAAAAAGATATATGTGATGTGCCTATGCTCAAGTCACTGCAAAATCATTGGCTCATATCTTATTTATGATGAATATCCAAGGGGCAACCCACACAACAATTTTAAAATGTTAAGATAAACTGAATTGGAGAAATTGGGTGTGGTTTTAAGTCATTGTGCCCCTTCCTCCACCATAACTATAGAGTGTTGATTTAATGAACATGTGCACCCATACACTAGCACGAAGGACAATGCCATACTAAAACATATAATTGTTAGTTAACGCAGCATGCAATTTCAAAAAAATTCCTAAGCTCACGCAAGATCTATCTAGAAGACGCATAACAACGAGAGGGGAAGAGTGTGTCAACGTACCTCATAGACCAAAAGTGGAAGCATTTGCAAATGCGGTTGATGTAGTCAAATTTCTTCTCGTTCCGACCGATCAAGTACCGGACGTACGACACCTCCGAGTTCTGCACATGTTTAGCTCGATGATGTCCCTCTAACTCTTGATCCAGCAGAGTGTCGAGGAAGTAGCTGAGTTCCATCAACACGACTGCATGCTGACGGTGATGGTGAAGTTATCCGCGGAGGGCTTCATCTAAGAACTATGAGAATATGACCGGAGGCATAAACTGTGGAGCGAGGCGCCGCACACGGCTAACAATCGTTGATGTGTGTTCTAGGCGTCCCCTCCCCATGTATATATAGGTGGGATGGGGAGGGGAGCAGCCTTGGGGCGCCCAAGTAGGAGGAATCCTACTTGGGCTCTCTAGTCCAATTCCCCCCCCCCCTTTTTCTTTTACCGGAAGGGGGAAAAGGGGAAGAGGGAAGGAGGAAGGAAGGGGGGAAACCCCCTCTTCTTATCCTATTTGGCCTCCTATCATAAGGGGGGCGCCACCTCTTGTGGGCTGGTGTTCTCCCCTCCTATGGCCCATATGGCCCATTATTCCCCCGAGGGGTTCCGGTAACCCCCCCCCCCCGGTAGTCCGATAAATACCTGATACTATCCGGAACACTCCCGGTGTCCGAATACTATCATCCTATATATCAATCTTTACCTCTCGACCATTTCAAGACTCCTCGTCATGTCCGTGGTCTCATCCGGGAATCCGAACAACATTTGGTCACAAAATCACATAACTCATATAATACAAAATCGTCATCGAACGTTAAGCGTGCGGACCCTATGGGTTCGAGAACTATGTAGACATGACTGAGACACCTCTCCAATCAATAACCAATAGCGGAACCTGGATGCTCATATTGGCTCCCACATATTCTACGAAGATCTTTATCGGTCGAACCGTTAAGACAACATACGTTATTCCCTTTGTCATTGGTATGTTAATTGCCCGAGATTCATAAGTCGGTATCTTCATAGCTAGTTCAATCTCGTTACCATAAAGTCTCTTTACTGGTTACGTAATGAATCATCCTGCAACTAACTTATTAGTCACTTTGCTTGCAAGGCTTCTTATGATGTGCATTACCGAGAGAGCGCAGAGATACCTCTCCGATAATCGATTGACAAATCCTAATCTTGATCTATGCCAACCCAACAAACACCTTCGGAGATACCTGTAGAGCATCTTTATAATCACCTAGTTACATTGTGACATTTGATAGCACACTAGGTATTCCTTCGATATCCGGGAGTTGCATAATCTCATAGTCGGAGGAATATGTCCTTGACATGATGAAAGCAATAACAATAAAACTAAACAATTGTTATAGCTAACGAATGGGTCTTGTCCATCACATCATTCTTGTAATGATGTGATCCCGTTCATCAAAAGACAACACATGTCTATCCTTAGTAAACTTAACCATCTTTGATTAACGAGCTAGTCTAGTAGAGGCATACTAGGGACACGGTGTTTTGTCTATGTATCCACACATGTATCAAGTTTCCGGTTAATACAATTCTAGCATGAATAATTAAAATTTATCATGAATAAGGAAATATAAAATATCAACTTTATTATTGCCTCTAGGGCATATTTCCTTCAGTCTCCCACTTGCACTAGAGTCAATAATCTAGATTACATTGTAATGATTCTAACACCCATGGAGTCCTGGTGCTGATCATGTTTTTTCTCGTGGAAGAGGCTTAGTCAATGGGTCTGCTACATTCAGATTCGTATGTATTTTGCAAATATCTATGTCTCCCTCCTTGACTAGATCACGGATGGAGTTGAAGCATCTCTTGATGTGTTTGGCCTTTCTGTGAAATCTGGATTCCTTTGCTAAGGCAATTACTCTAGTATTGTCACAAAAGATTTTCATTAGACCCGATGCACTAGGTATTACACCTAGATTGGATATGAACTCCTTCATCCAGACACCTTCATTTGCTGCTTCCGAAGCAGCTATGTACTCCGCTTCACATGTAGATCCCGCCACGACGCTCTGCTTGGAACTGCACCAACTGACTGCTCCACCATTCAATATAAATACGTATCCGGTTTGTGATTTAGAGTCATATGGATTAGTGTCAAAGCTAGCATCGACGTAACCATTTACGACGAGCTCTTTGTCACCTCTATAAACGAGAAACGTATCCTTAGTCCTTTTCAGGTACTTCAGGATGTTCTTGACCGCTATCCAGTGACCCACTCCTGGATTACTTTGGTACCTCCCTACTAAACTTATAGCAAGGCACACATTGGGTCTGGTACACAACATAGCATACATGATAGAACCTATGGCTGAGGCATAGGGAATGGCTTTCATTTTCTCTCTATCTTCTGCAGTAGTCGGGCATTGAGTCTGACTCAATTTCACGCCTTGTAACACAGGTAAGAACCCTTTATTTGACTGATCCATTTTGAACTTCTTCAAAACTTAATCAAGGTATGTGCTTTGTGAAAGTCATATCAAGCGTCTTGATCTATCTTTATAGATCTTGATGCCTAATATATAAGCAGCTTCACCGAGGTCTTTCATTGAAAAACTTTTATTCAAGTATCCTTTTATGGTATCTAGAAATTCAATATCATTTCCAATCAACAATATGTCATCCACATATAATATTAGAAATGCTACAGAGCTCCCACTCACTTTCTTTTAAATACATGCTTCTCCGAAAGTCTATATAAAACCATATGCTTTGATCACCTCATCAAAGCATATATTCCAACTAAGAGATGCTTGCACCAGTCCATAAATGGATTGCTGGAGCTTGCACATGTTGTTAGCACCTTTAGGATCGACAAAACCTTCTGGTTGCATTATATACAACTCTTCTTTAAGAAATCCATTAAGGAATGCAGTTTTGACGTCCATTTGCCAGATTTCATAATCATAAAATGCGGCAATTGCTAACATGATTCAGACAGACTTAAGCATCGCTACGGGCGAGAAAGTCTCATCGTAGTCAACTCCTTGAACTTGTCAAAAACCTTTTTGTGACAAGTCAAGCTTTATAGACACTAACATTAACATCAGTGTTTGTCTTCTTCTTAAAGATCCATTTATTTTCTATGTGTCGCCAATCATCGGGAAAATCCACCAAAGTCCGCACTTTGTTCTCATACATGGATCCTATCTTAGATTTCATGGGTGCAAGCCATTAGTTCATATATAGGTTCATCATGGTCAAGTAACATGACTTCCAGAACAGGATTACCATACCACTCTAGTGCGGATTGTGCTCTGGTTGACCTACGAGGTTCAGTAGTAACTTGATATGAAGTTTCATTATCATTATCATTAGCTTCCTCTCTAGTTGGTGTAGGCATCACAGGAACGGATTTCTCGGATGAGCTACTTTCCAAATTGAGAGAAGGTACATTTACCTCATCAAGTTCTACTTTCCTCCCACTCACTTCTTTCGAGAGAAACTCCTTCTCTAGAAAGTTTCCATTCTTGGCAACAAAGATCTTGCCTTCAGATCTGTGGTAGAAGGTGTACCAATTGTTTCCTTAGGGTATCCTATGAAGACGCACTTCTCCTATTTGGATTCGAGCTTGTCAGGCTGAAGCCTTTTGACATAAGCATCGCATCCCCAAACTTTAAGAAACGACAAGTTAGGTTTATTGCCAAACCATAGTTCATACGGTGTCGTCTAAACGGATTTTTACGGTGCCCTGTTTAACGTGAATGCAGTTGTTTCTAATGCATAACCCCAAAATGATAGTGGTAAATCGGTAAGAGACATCATAGATCGCACCGTATCTAATAAAGTACGATTATGATGTTCGGACACACCATTATGCCATGGTGTACCAAGTGGCGTGAGTTGTGAAACTATTACACATTTTTTTAAATGAAGGCCAAACTTGTAACTCTAATATTCACCTCCCCGATCAGATCGTAGAAACTTTATTTTCTTGTTACGATGATTCTCCAGTTCACTCTGAAATTCTTTGAACTTTTCAAATGTTTCAGACTTGTATTTCATTAAGTAGATATACCCATATTTGCTCAAATCATCTGTGAAGGTCAGAAAGTAATGATACCCGCCGCGAGCCTCAACACTCATTGGACCGCATACATCGGTACGTATTATTTCCAATAAGTCATTAGCTCGCTCCATTGTTCTGGAGAACGGAGTTTTAGTCAGCTTTCCCATGAGGCATGGTTCGCAGGTAATTCCAAAAGTACATATGCATGGAGTTTCTTCATGCGCTTTACACTAATATGACCTAAACGGCAGTGCCACAAATATGTTGCACTATCGTCATCAACTTTGCATCTTTTGGCATCAATATTATGAATATGTGTATCACCACAGTCGAGATTCGACAGAAATAGACCACTCTTCAAGGGTGCATGACCATAAAAGATCTTACTCATATAAATATAGAACAACCATTATTCTCTGGTTTAAATGAATAATTGTCTCGCACTAAACAAGATTCAGATATAATGCTCATGCTCAACGCTGGCACCAAATAACAATTATTCATGTCTAAAACTAATCCCGAAGGTAGATGTAGAGGTAGCATGCCAACGGCGATCACATCAACCTTGGAACCATTCCCGAGGCACATCGTCACCTTGTCCTTAGCTAATCTTTGTTTAATCTGTAGTCCCTTTCGAGTTACAAATATGAGCAACCGAACCGGTATTAAATACCCAAGCACTACTACAAGCATTAGTAAGGTACACATCAATAACATGTATATCAAATATACCTTTGTTCACTTTGCTATCCTTCTTATCGACCAAATACTTGGGGCAGTTCCGCTTCCAATGACCAGTTCCTTTGTAGTAGAAGCACTGAGTTTCAAGCTTGGGTCTGGCTTTGGGCTTCTTCCTGGGAGTGGCAACTTGCTTGCCATTATTCTTGAAGTTCCCCTTCTTTCCCTTGCCCTTTTTCTTGAAACTAGTGGTCTTGTTAACCATCAACACTTGATGCTCCTTGATTTCTACGTCCGCATCTTTAAGCATTGCGAAGAGCTCGGGAATAGTATTCTCCATCCCTTGCCTATTATAGTTCATCACGAAGCCTTTGTAGCTTGGTGGCAGTGATTGGAGAACTCAGTCAATGACACAATCATCTGGAAGATTAACTCCCAGCTGAGTCAAGTGATTATGATATCCAGACATTCTGAGTATGTGTTCACTGACAGGACTGTTCTCCTCCATCTTGCAACGATAGAACTTGTTGGAGACTTCATATCTCTCAACTCGGGCATTTGCTTGGAATATTAACTTCAACTCCTGGAACATCTCATATGGTCCATGACGTTCAAAACGTCTTTGAAGTCCCGATTCTAAGTCGTAAAGCATGGCACACTGAACTATTGAGTAGTCATCAGATCGAGCTTGCCATACGTTCATAACATCAACATCTGCTCCTGCAGCAGGCCTTTCACCTAGCAATGCATCAAGGACATAATTCTTCTATGCAGCAATGAGGATAATCCTCAAGTTACGGACCCAGTCCGTGTAGTTGCTACCATCATCTTTCAACTTAGCTTTCTCTAGGAATGCATTAAAATTCAAGGGAACGGTAGCACGGGCTAATGATCTACAACATAGATATGCAAAAAATATCACGACTAAGTTCATGATAAATTAAGTTCAATTAACTATATTACTTAAGAACTCCCACTTAGATAGACATCCCTCAAGTCATCTAAATGATACATGATTCAAATCAATTAAACCATGTCCGATCATCACGTGAGATGGAGTAGTCATCAATGGTGAACATCTCTATGTCGATCATATCTACTATATGATTCACGTTCGACCTTTCGGTCTCCAGTATTTCGAGGCCATGTCTATATATGGTAGGCTCGTCATGTTTAACCCGAGTATTCCGCATGTGCAAAACTGTCTTGCTCCCATTTTAGGTTAACATAGAGCCTATCACACCCGATCATCACGTGGTGTCTCAGCACGAAGAACTGCCGCAATGGTGCATACTCGGGGAGAACAATTATACCTTGAAATTTAGTTAAGGGATCATCTTATAATGCTACCGCTATACTAAGCAAAATAAGAAGCATAAAGATAAACATCACATGCAATCAAAATATGTGACATGATATGGCCATCATCAACTTGTGCTATTGATCTCCATCTCCAAAGCATCATCATGATCTCCATTGTCACCGACTCGACACCTTGATCTCCATCATAGTATCGTGGTCGTCTCGCCAACTATTGGTTCTACAACTATCGCTACCGCTTAATGATAAAGTAAAGCAATTACGTGGAGTTCGCATTTCATACAATAAAGCGACAACCATAAGGTTCCTTTCCAGTTGCCAATAACTTTTACAAAACATGATCATCTCATACAACAACATATATCACATCATGTCTTGACCATATCACATCACAACATACCCTGCAAAAACAAGTTAGACGTCCTCTACTTTGTTGTTGCAAGTTTTATGTGGCTGCTACAGGCTTCTAGCAAGAACCGTTCTTACCTACGGCACAAAACCACAACGGTTATTTATCAAGTTTGTTGTTTTAACCTTCAACAAGGACCGGCCACAGTCAAATTTGATTGAACTAAAGTTGGAGAAACAGACGCCCGCCAGCCACCTTCATGCAAAACTTGTTGCATGTCTGTCGGTGGAACCGGTCTCATGAACGTGGTCATGTAAGGTTGGTCCGGGCCGCTTAATCCAACAATACCGACGAATCAAAATAAGACATTGGTGGTAAGCAGTATGATGATCATCGCCCACAACTCTTTGTGTTCTACTCGTGCATATTATCTACGCATAGACCTGGCTCGGACGCCACTGTTAGGGAACGTAGCATGCTATTTCAAAAAACATCCTACGCTCATGCAAGATCTATCTAGGAGATGCATAGCAACGAGAGGGGGAGAGTGTGTCTACGTACCCTCATAGATCGAAAGTGGAAGCATTTGCCAACACGGTTGATGTAGTCAAATTTCTTCTCGTTCCGACCAATCAAGTACCAGACGTATGACACCTCCGATTTCTGCACACGTTCAGCTCGATGATGTCTGTCAAACTCTTGATCCAGCAGAGTGTCGAGGAAGTAGATGAGTTCCATCAGCACGATGGTGTGGTGACAATGATAGTGAAGTGATCCGCGTAGGGCTTCACCTAAGCACTACGAGAATATGACCAGAGGCGTAAACTGTGGAGGGGGGCGCCGCACACGGCTAACAATCGTTGGTGTGTGCTCTAGGCGCTCCATCCCCATGTATATATAGGTGGGAGGGGGAGGGGAGCGGCCTTGGGGCGCCCAAGTAGGAGGAATCCTACTTGGGCTCCCTAGTCCAATTCGCCCTCCCCCTTTCCTTTTACCGGAAGGGGGAAAAAGGGAAGAGGGAAGGAGGAAGGAAAGGGGGGCTGAACCCCCTCTTCCTTCCCCTATTCGGCCTCCTACCATAAGGGGGCTTGCCACCCCTTATGGGCTGGTGTGCTCCCATCCTATGGCCCATATGGCCCATTATTCCCCCGGGGGGTTCCGGTAACCCCCCCCCCCCCCCCCCCCCCCCCCCGTAGTCCGATAAATACTCGATACTATCCGGAACACTTTTGGTGTCTGAATACTATCATCCTATATATCAATCTTTACCTCTCGGTCATTTTGATACTCCTCGTCATGTCCGTGATCTCATCCGGTGCTCCGAACAACATTCGATCACTAAATCACATATCTCATTTAATAGAAAATCGTCATCGAATGTTAAGCGTGCGGACCCTACGGGTTTGAGAACTATGTAGACAAGACCGAGACACCTCTCCGGTCAATAACCAATAGCGGAACCCCGATGCTCATATTTGATCCCACATATTCTACGAAGATATTTATCGGTCAAACCGTTATGACAACATACGATATTCCCTTTGTCATCGGTATGTTACTCGCACGAGATTCGATCGTCGGTATCTTCATACCTAGTTCAATCTCGTTACCGGCAAGTCTCTTTACTCATTCTGTAATGCATCATCCTGCAACTAACTCATTAGTCACTTTGCTTGCAAGGCTTCTTATGATGTGCATTACCGAGAGGGCCCAGAGATACCTCTCTGATAATCAAAGTGACAAATCCTAATCTAGATCCATGCCAACCCAACAAATACCTTCGGAGATACCTGTAGAGCATATTTATAGTCACCCAGTTATGTTGTGACGTTTGATAGCACATAAGGTGTTCCTCTGATATCCGGGAATTGAATAATCTCATAGTTGTAGGAATATGTATTTGACATGAAGGCAATAGCAATAAAACTGAATGATCATTATGCTAAGCTAACGAATGGGTCTTGTCCATCCCATCATTCTCTTAATGATGTGATCCCGTTAATCAAATGACAACACATGTGTATGGTTAGGAAACTTAACCATCTTTGATTAACAAGCTATTCTAGTAGAGGCATACTAGGGACACGGTGTTTTGTCTATGTATCCACACATGTATCAAGTTTCCGGTTAATACAATTCTAGCTTGAATAATAAACATTTATCATGAATAAGGAAATATAAAATAACAACTTTATTATGGCCTCTAGGGCATATTTCCTTCAATAATTCATACAAATCACGTTAGATCGCCAATGCCATAAAGATAAGGAAAACTACTCAAACACTTCTACAACCCAACAAATCATAGGGTACTAATTCATTGCATCAAAACACTATGTCTTAGTGGGGGCTTGCAGTGATCTACAGATGGAGACACCTCTATATACTAGAAGAAGATGGCGGTGTAGGTGGCGGTAAAGGCGATGGAGGTGATGGCGGTGGCCCCTATGGCATTATGCACTGCTTGAAGAGAGGGGGAAGTCCTCCTCCCTGGTATTCTTCTTTCTTGTCCCTCTCCCAATGAGGAGAAAGGTCGCTTCTCCTTGTAACGGGTTTGGCAGCTCAAGGGAAATGAAATGGGAGTTTATAAAGGCGAGTTTGTCTAGAACTTAAGTTTGGGTAGTAGATTTTTAGTCTGAATCCCATGTTTGAGGTGTAGTGGGAATTTGGGAGGAAGCTTCATCCCACATGAATTAACCGGGGGGGGCTAGGAAAGAGATACATGGGAATTGGCATGTTAATTTCACTTTACCCCTTCCTTCCTCAACTCCCTTGCTCCCTAATCAAATAATAAAATATATGCGTTGCACCCCTTAAACTCACATTCCCTATCACTAATTCCCTCCAAACAAACATGCCCTTGGAGTATATTTATGCATTTTTAATGAATACGGATTAAATTGTTCCAAACACATGAAAATTGTTAGTAGTAAAAACAAAAAGTAGTAACTCTTTTGTCTAATTAAAAACGCCACATTCTTGCGTTGTTCGATGAGATGCACATGGTTCGCCTCCCATCATACGTCGCTCGCCGAGTAGCCACCGATGGTGGCGTGTTCGACTGGGGGAAGGGGCTCCCATTGCACGCTTATGACTTGAGGGAAAACAATAAAGCAAGATCATATGAGAAGATGAATGAAATGAGCATGGGCAAGAGGATGAGATGGAGGAGCACAACGAGTAGTGTAGAGGAGCAGGAGTGAGCGAGCTTGGCGACGAGAAAGAAGGCAGCCTTTGCCAACAGCGATCGCATGGGCTCGCTGGCGATGTGCTTTTTCCTAGACTCCACTAGCTGCTGCCCCACTGCCATCCTATAGAACTCATGCGTGGCCCATAGCCAGTGGAATTCGATGATGTTTCGTTGCCATGGAGAGAGTGATGACATGGATGATGACGGGGCACCTTGTGGCGCCACCGAAGTTGTGGGCAAGGAGGAGCTTCAGAAGTTTTTTTAGGAAATACAACCATGGCTCACTTTATTGATTTGGCAAAATAGTTATTTTATTCTCTATGGCATCCACAAGGAAATCTGAAGGCTCATCAACCCAATTACAGGAAATTTTATTATCATAAGAAAAATTTGCTATCGTATGTGCTACCATATAGCCTCCCAGACGCAATGTACAAAATGTACCAAACCCCACCCATGATGAAACATTATGCATAAATTGTTGTCGCCTCGTTAGAGATCCTCTCCTATCCTACACATGCATTTCACCTCAATTGAATCGAGTCCAATTTGTATAGAGTTAAATCCCAGACTGTTTGCAATTATCAGGTCATGCTTCATTGCTATAGATTTTGCAGTGTGTGCATCGGTAATGCGAGGAATTTGAGAGCACAAAGCAGCAAGAAAGACAACATACACCACAAAAAAGACACATCCGTGACATTTTACGCCGAACATTTTTTTTCTGTCATACTTATGACACTTCTATGATGATAATTATGACAAAATCCGGTATCATCATAGATCTGATGGGCTCCTAGTTCTTTGACAAAAAATCATGACAGAAAATGGGCTTTTCGTCCTGGGCGGGCCGGAGACGCACCTGCATGACATTCTTTGGGGCGTCCATGACAGAAAAAATTGTTGTAGAAGCAAGGGCGAGGAAAATTTCAGGGACTTCTCGGTTACGTTGGGTGGTCGGGGCCGAGCGATGCATGGAGGTTTGCACGTTTCTCTCGTACACGCACGCGTGTGTGTGTGTGTGAGGCGTTGCACTCTAACTGAACCCGAGCGAGGCGTTAGCTCTAGCTAAACCCGAGCAATTGCACTAGCTACGTTACCGAACCCCGATCGATCCCTTGTTGTTAACTGAACCCAAGTGATTCCTTCGCTAGTACTGCTAACTGAAGCCGATCAAACCTATTGTCTCTTGATGAACAGCGAACGTTGGAGTTGGTTGAACGAGTCGAGACATACGTGGTTGGGGTTGGATGAACAGTTCCCGGTGGGGGTTGGATGAACAGGATCCTGATCAAGGAGGTGGGGGTGGATGAACAGTAGCTAGTGGAGGGAGCCCGTGGAGGGAAAGTTGAACAGGACCCCGTAGAGGGCTGGTTGAACAGGACCCCGTGGAGGGCTGGTTTAACAGTAGCCGGTAGAGGCTGGATGAATAGGACCCCGTGGGGGTCTGGATGAACAGTTGTCGGTGGAGGCTGGAGGAAGTAGATGGTGGATGAACAGTAGCAGATGGAGGCTGGAGGAAGTCGACGGTGGATGAACAATAGCCCCGTGGAGTCCTGTTTTGCGGTACGCCACACCCCTCCCGATGAACAGGACCCCCGTTTCGACCGTAGGAGGTCGAAGAGAAGTCGGTTTCCTCCGTTTTGCGGTATGCCACACCCCTCCCGATCAACATTAACCCGTTTCAACCATAGGAGGTTGAAGAGAAGTCCGTTTCCTCTGTTTTGCGGTACGCCACACCCCTCCCGGTGAACAGGATTCCGTTTCAACCATAGGCGGTCGAACAGAAGGCCGTTTCCTCCATTTTGCAATACGCCAGGCCTCGTTTCAACTGTTCCGTCCAAGCCAGTTGGCTCCTAGTGAACACACGACGCATTCCGACCCAGTCTGTTGCCTCCCGATGAATAGGACGCACTACTGGAATCAGCTTCTTTGTCATCCGCCATGGCATACGACAAAGGCATAGATCCCGGACGGCAAACATCTTTGTCATCTGCCAGCAGACTGCAAACTGTCCGTCTGAACAGGTGCCAGCAAAGGCCTTCTTTGCCGTCCGCTTCCACGAAATGGACGGCAAACGATTGTGTCATCCGCCCTCTGAGGCCAGCAGACGGCAAAGACTACAGACGGCAGTGGGGTGGCGTTAGAGCCATTAGAGTGTTAACGACGCTCTTTGTCGTCCGCTAGCAGACGGCAAAGAGCTCAGTTAGGCCAGCACTAGGAAGCTGCCACGTGGCCAACTATGCCGTCTGCCAGCGGACGGCAAAGATTCAAAGGTCTTTGCCGTCCACAAGCAGACGGCATAGCTGACCAAATAGGCAGCCAGTGTTCTGAGTGTCTACAGGAAGCTACCACGTGCACTCTTTGCCGTCTGCTAGCGGACAACAAAGAGCTTTGCCATCCACTAGTAGACGACAAAGAGGCTATATATCCCCTCTTTACATTTATATCCATTTAAATTCACTGGAATTCACACACAGATATACATATTTTTTTTTTCACAGGCACAGCCGACATATGATCTATGCAACACATATATAGCTCCATCCATGACAACATATATACATACATAAGGAACATAGTATCATCCATACATCTTACACTACTATCACAATATTCATCCAACACATTGTTCCATGCATCCATATAACAAGTTCCATATTATTTTTCAATAAAAATAAAAATAAGAACAGAGAAACAAGCACTCCATCCATGCAAGCTTCCATATAGTGAATTAAATCTGCAGAATGGGAAACAAGAAAGTTAGAAGAAAAAGAGGAAGAAAACTAGAAGAAGAAGAAGGAGGAGGAGGAGGAGAAGGAGAAGAAGGAGAAGAAGACTAGAAGAAGGAGAAGAAGACTAGAAGAAGAAGAAGAACTTGTCGGGGTTCTGGCATTGGTAGACAGAGGTGAAGGACCAGTCGGGGTTCTGGCATTGGTAGACATGAAAGGATTGGTCGATGCTTGTCGGGAGCCATGCTGAACCAAAGATCATCTCCAATAATGTCTCGTTAGCATGATGCAAACTGAAATATGAATAGTAGTAACTAAGGACCATTCAAATCAAACTCACCGTGCCTGCAGGAGCAATCTGGGGCATCGGCGGAGCGGCCTGACCGCTTTTCTCACACATGGTCTGCACATTTGGTTCTCACGAGTCAATCATATTAGTTAGTAATGCGAACATTACATGCATGATTGGGCTAATATGCACAAGAAATGTACCACGATGAGCTCGTATAGAGCCCGGTGATACGCATCATTCCGGTTCCTCTCCTCCTCCAACAGCTTAGCCATCCTCTCCTCCCTCTCCCTCTCCCTCTCCACCGCCTCCCTTTTTGCCTCCTCCAAAAGTGCCTGGGTCTTAAATCTCTCTTTCTCAACCGCTGCCTGCAACACAACACTCATCCTTAGCATTGTAATCATCGACGGACGCACACACAATGTAATGGAGGAAAGGTCAGAGAGTCCGTATAACTAACCGCCACGGCGAGCTCCATGGGCCGTGCACGAGGCGTTATCTCAGGATCAGAGCTACTCAGGCGCTTCTTGATCTGCGGGAGAGTCTTACGACAACGTAGCAGTCCATCACCAATGGCTTGAGCGCCATGGGACCTCCCACCACCAGATATCATCACCAGCTCTGTATCAAAAGGATCCTGGCTCGGGTTAAAGTCCTCCCCTTTCCTCATCTTCCCCTTGTCTCTGTACTTCACAAGCTTGTGGTGGGAGGAGATGTTGGTGAAGTTCTCTGGATGATCTAGGTCAGACTCCGTGAATGCTTGGCCTTCTTATACGGGGCCATATGGGCCATGCCATAGAGGTCGAATAGAGTAGGCACATGCTTCTTGTGGTACTGCGACTGAGAGAGAGGAACAAAATATTAGTTAATTAGGGTTCAAGCTAGCATTAAGAATGATATTACTATGTAAATAGGTCATTTTGGAGCTAAGAAAGGTTATTATGTCATTTTCAAGGAAAATAAGATAAGTATAGGTCATTTTGGAGCTAAGAAATATTATTATGCCATTTTTGACCAAAGTATGTTAATTATGTCATTATTGAGCTATCCAAGGTAGTTATGCTAATTTTTAGCTAACTCTAACATATTTAGGCATTCTATAGAGATATCTAAGGTTATTATGTCATTTTCGAGGAAAATAAGCTAAGTTTAGGTCATTTTGGAGCTAAGAAAGATTATTATGCCATTTTTGACCAAAGTATGCTAATTATGTCATTATTGAGCTATCCAAGGTAGTTATGCTGATTTTTAGCTAACTAAAACATATTTAGGCACTCTATAGAGCAATCTAAGGTTATTATGTCATTTTAGAGCTAATTATGTCATGAATGAACTAGATAAGATTAGTTTAGGTCGTTATTGAGCTATCAAAGGTAGTTATGCCATTTTTAACTAACTAAAGCATATTAAGTCATTTTATAGAGCTATCTAAAGGTTATTATGTCATTTTAGAGCTAAATATGTCATAAATGAACTATCCAAGGTAGTTATGCCTTTTTTTAACTAACTAAACATATTAAGTCATTTTGGAAAGGATAAATGCTATGATGAAGAATGAAATTGCATGAATCATGTAGCAAACCACATACCCAGTTATCCCCGTACTCAAAAAAGTTGGAGCTCCCTTGATGGTGTGGCACACGTTCCATTTGGTCGCGCTTATCCTTGGCCCTTTGGTGTTCGAGCCACCATTCGGGAGAGCACCACGCATCCACCAACGCCTCCCAATAGTCCATCTTTTTTTGACTATTTAATGCAAGGCAACAGCCTCACAGTCCTTTATTAATAACTAAAAAAGAAGAATAGTTACAAGTTTACAAATTTACATGAAAAGAGAAAAGATACTTACAAGAAAAGGGTCTAAGAAAGGTTATCTATCCAAGACAGTAAACTATCTTTATACTTACATCTAATCCTATGAGACAAAAGAGAAATGCCATGGATAAAGTTCCTTCTCCAAGATCTAAAAGAAGGTTGCTCATTTCTGAAGATCTTCTGATTCCTTTGTGTCCAAATATTCCAAGTAGCAGTGAAGACAACCTCAGTGAAGAAAGGATGACCGAAATCCCTCCTAACTGTTTGAGCCATCTCGTATGTGGTTTGGTTCGGTTGAACAGACCAAGAAATCCCAAGATAGTTCCAAACCCTTTGGCTAAAATTGCAAGCACCCAACAGTCCATCTTATCGACACACCATCTCGGGGGCACCTAAGTGAGTCAAGAGAAATTTCAGCGCTACGAATCAAATCAAGAAAACTAAGTTCAAGGCCTTAACTAATAGGTATAATTACTGACAAGTACTTCTCCCTACTCAGAAACTTGCTGCAACACTTCTTCTTGGCCCTCCTAATACCCCGTGAGGCGTAGTAGTCTCGAACAGCCTGCACCCGAGCCTCATGCCGTAAGTTTTGAAGTAGGTGCTTGCACTCGGCTTCAACAACCATAGCCGCAGCCTCCTGTTCTACCTCTGAAACCCTGTAGAAGGTCTACAATCAAAGAAGACAACAATGATTAGTACAATCACTAGGTAGGTCGTGTTCATTTTTAATTCTCTAAAGGAGAAATTACCCAAAACCGACGGAACACAATGTCGGCCACCGTCTTGCACGCGACACCAGCGACCATCTCCCCTGGAGGGGCCGGGGCAACAGTGTACAACTCCCAGCTCAATGCTAGCTGTGGAACCTGACCTCACCGGGCATCATGACCCACCCAGGGAAGTGCTGCCGGCAAAGCATGCCAAGGACCTGGTTAGGCTTGTGGACACCACGGTCACGGGGGTATACCCAGCCCCTGC